>NW_026932574.1:0-240000 GCF_032062105.1 Saccostrea cuccullata
ATATTGCGGACTTTGTTAAGAAAATTAAGCATTTGTCAACGAACCTTTTAGACAACCCTCGTATATACGATTACCTAATGAAAATTATTTTACACACCTGAGTCATTTAATGATTATCATCCACCAATCAATGGGTCATGGCCTCGTGTTTCAAAATCTGTCATATGCTAAAGGCATATTAATTTTAATGATAAGTATCAATTTTACAACAGCATATCATCTTGAAAGTACAATTTATATCGAAATATGCAATTGGATTTACGCAAAATTATAGACTAAAGGGAACTTTGCCTTTAATCTTGAATCCGGCAAAATTTCCCAATAGAGATCTTAATGTCTTACGTCGAGTTATTATCCATCGTCCAATATTCCTGGAGCATTTTCAAATGATAGAAATGAAAAAGAACTGCATCTGGGTGTTCCACTGAATTACCCTAGCTATGATAAGATTTAAATCATTAAGTGCAGATAAAGTCATAGTTCTATTGTAAATTTAATTGTTTTCGGATCCACATGTCGACTGATCACGCCCGCCGTCTGATTTAAAGAAATCATGTTTGTATAAAGGTTATATTGCCCTTTTTCGTAGTAGCAACACTTTTTCTGGTCACTTTCCAATGAAGAACTCTTCAGAAATCACATAATTTCAGTCTACCATACTTTTAACTTTCTTCTGGACCAAAGTGTGCTTGATCTGCCCTACCTATGCTATAGTGCATTCCTAAACTAAATAAAATAATTTCAAACAGAAATACATTGTTGGTTGCCGCAATTGCTTTACTAAAACATACCCTAGCCTGTACTTCAGCATACTCTAGAATTAGAAATTAGGCTTAAAGTTAATAAATTGAGAACACACTCAAGTAAATTTTAAATCCAATATGTTTTTTTAAATAACTTTTAAACTAACGCAGATTTTTCATCAATTATTTTGAATTTAAATGTTTTCCAAAACTGCAAATACCTTTTTGCAAATGTGTTCAATGGATTTCAAAATATTAAAAATCTAGTCTTTTCTTAGTTTATGGTCCTGGGGCCAGTGAGAATAGCCAAAAGCTCAATTATGTTATAAAGGATCCTCGAAAGTATCATTAAATTTTATTCAGCGGTATTAGAGGAGTTGCAGATAAGAGATGGGTACCCTTCAATATAAGAGAAAGAGGGGCAGTGTCCATGTCGTGTTAAATCCAAAATATATGTCTGATCAAAAAGTAAAAAAGGAGGTCACAGTGGCACCATGTAACAAAGGTTCTTTGAAAGTCTCAATAAATTGAGATGCTCACTCCTACATGGCACCTGATCCCATTTCTGATATCTGTGTTTGCTCTGCTCCTGATTTGTATTGCTTAAATGGACTTTTTATATTGAAAACTGTTTTTTATCTTCATATTTCATTTGTTCCTGATCTAGGACTAGATCAATCAGAAGACAGCATTTATTGTGAGCAGATTTTGTAAATGAATGTTACTTTTTTAAAAATGTAAAGTGTCAATATTGTAAGATTCGGGACTAGATACCAAAAGTAAAATATATCCCTTGAAACAATTGAAAGCGACATATTTGAAAGATTTTTATTATAAGTTTGTCTATAATTAAGCATTACATCAAGTATTATCCACAGGCCCAACTTCTTAAGTTAAACAATCAGAGGTTGCTTTCCTGCTAGTACTCAGGTATTGAAATAGCACTTATGTCCAACAGCAGAGAACAAATAATTATTACTTTAAAAAAGAACATTTTTCTAGATTCGATATCATTACTTATGAGCTGTTTCATTGATTTATGATGAAAAGCATGGAGATTTCATCTAGTCCTAGGAGACATTTATAATGTAAATAACTCCTTAAAATTGAAGACAAAGTTTCAAATTCTGTTGACTATATGTATACAAGTATGTGTTTTGTGACTAACTTTATCTGTGTTCCGAAATCTTTTATTCAGGAAATAATACAAATACGGATTTATGGCTGAATTGGAATATCCCAGCCATGCTACCACAAACCACGCAATGTATGAGCCTTCTACTTCAAAGAGATTCACAAGAAGAAGAAGCACAAAGAACGGCATAGTACAAGCAGCAAATGTTCCTTGCAATATTAGAATTGTTCTGGTAACCCTGGTCTCCCGTTTATGCTGCTGGCGATAAAGAGCACTGCCTTTATCTTCCATTGCGTTGCTCAGATACTTACTTCTATTTCGAACTTTCAAAAGAATTTTCACACATGCAGCAATGTTTAATAATAGTGGTAGGTAAAACGCAATCAAGGCCCCGATTACTGAAGCCAATCCTTCAATAATTAATTTCTTTTCACATTCAATATATTCTGCATTTAGAAGAACAATGGATATTGAAATGGCGAATGATAAAATCCAACATATTAATATCAGGATTGTCACGACCTTTGTCGTCATAATTTGGAAATATTTCAGTGGATCACTAACGGCTACAAACCTGTCAATATTCATACATGTGAAATGTAGCATTGAGGATATTGTGAATATACAATCAACAGCAAAGAGTATCTGACTGAATAGTTTTCCTTGGAATAGGGAATAACCAATCAAATCCTGAAGAATGGAGGGCAACATAACTGAAACAGCAACACCACCATCAGCCACAGCCAGAGATATCACAAATACATTAATTTTTCTTTGGAAGTCAGCTCTCCTTACCACTTTGAATATCAACATAACGTTCCCAATCACTGTAATTGCCACAATTAGAAACAGAAACACTATGCAAGCTATTTTTCCGTAAATGTTGGATAAAATCTCTGTGTCCTCACAGTTTGAATCATTCACTTTTATCCTTGCTGTCCTCTTGTCAAAACATTTTCTTCATATTTGAACTGAACCTCGGTTGATTATCTTCTCCTGCATGGTCATTTCTTGTGAGCAATTATTCCTTTCCGGATATTGTTATAAATTTAATGAGTATTTCTATTGTCCGAGTGTTATCTATCAATGGACCAAAGTTGAAATAAAAAATCGATATCACGAAAAGCACAGCTTGTACAATTTATATAATGATGTCTGGCTTTATTTTAATCACAATTAATGAGGATGATTAATCATAATAAAGCCCTATTTCCAACCATAACAAATCTTGAATTTAAGAGTCGTGTAAAAACGATTGAATTCCTTTGAAGAACCGAAAAAATGACGCAAAACTATAAATTTTGAAGAAAAAAACTGTTTGTATGAAATTTGATATTCTTTATCACCTGGCGTAATATTAGTAATAATTATATATTGCTAAGAGAAGTCAGAACTCCAAAGTTGTGCTTATTCGATTTCTCGCTTTAGTCAAGAGGTGTGATATTAGCAGATCCGAAAGGAGAGACCATCACGTCGAAAATGTATATCAAAATTGCATTCAGGAAAATGCAGCAGCTTTTCTTCGAGGGAAATACAGATATAGATCTGCGAGTTAATTCTCTTGTGTCTGACAACGCTTCTGAAAAATCAACAATTGTAAAAATATGAAAATTGCACTTGTAATAACCAGCAATTGTGTTCATAATTATAATATTCGAAAACATTGACGGGAAATTCAACTGTAAAGTATTTGACTTAATTAATGTGAAATTTCTAACATGTATACCAATTATTTAAAACATCTTAAAACTTATACAAAAGAAGAAATAATATACTATTTTCAACATTTTGATGTATATTGAAAATTCTGTGTCCTGCGGGCGATGTCAAAAGCAGCCATATGATCATTTTTTTCTCTCTATTTGTGGATGTCTTTTCTAGGTTTCAAGAGTCCTATTTTACGCAGGAAAAAAAGTTACTATCCTACTTAAAGGTAAGCTGTTTTTTTTCTAATTTATACAGTTTTGCAACTTATAAATGTAAACTTTAATAAAGTATGTAAAATCAAGGTTTATAACTCAACCTTTCTTAAATTCATATTCCTTTAAGGTATAATATAATTAAAATAATATTTATCAATATTATATGCATAGATTGTGATATATATTCTCATCAATCTGATTAAAATACAGATCTCTACATAGCGCAAAGCGCTATGTAGAGATCTGTATTTTAATCAGATTGTATTCTCATATATTAATGTTTTAATTGTCTAAATCTCAAAAGTATTTTTGCAAAAAGTGGTCAACCTCTAGCTATTCATATATAAGAAAATCATGATTTATGGAAATAAAACAAATCGGTTTTGAATTATTTTAAAGTATTTAAAGGTTAATTTGCCTTGTTTTATTTCAGATATAAACATTTCAGAAAAAAAAAAAACACTAAAAGGGAGGTTGCTCTGAAAGCTGTGTTTAATCATTGCAACTACATCTGACGTGCAAATGTGAGACAATATTTTACTTTTATAGTTAAACCAGATATATGTGTGTTACTAAACATATTTATACAGTGTATAGGATTTACATTTCAGGTAAATTTTATCAAATTTTATTAACTTATTTGACGCAGTGAGAAAATATTTGAAATACGAAGATTCATTTGTCCTCAACATCAAAAAATTAAATGTTGTTAATATATGTGCATATGTTTCGAGAATAATAACAAAAGAAATTTATTTTTAGAATACAAATTCTTTAAATACACCTTTAAAAAGTGTGTGTTCACAAACTTTTGTTATATTCTTGAAAATCTACAAGAGTTAGTAATTGAAAAAAGAAATTCTTGATTAACTAATTTTCTAAATTGTTAATTCAAGAAATTTAGGAGCCAGTAAACAAACCAAAGAGTACAGCCAATAACATGTTCTAGAATAAACTACTTTAGAAAGAACATAGTATTTACTCAGTTTACAAGTCATTCTAGCTGTTAATGTATAGATAATCAGCATGACCTATATGTTCAGACGACGAACGTAAATTGGACAGCAAGAAGGAATTTTAATTACGACGCAAACTGTTAAAATAATAGCCAAGGCACAGTAATGGAAAGGAACCGTGAGTTTCACTGCTGGTAACATCAGGCTCCTTCGTAAAGAAAAACAATTTATAGCTCATTTGGAGTTAATTATGAAATGACATGAACTCGTCTTGATTGGTTTTTCAAGAGTCTACACGTAATAATATCCTACTTTGTAATGCCACTTTTTTTTAACTATGTTACATTTTCACAAGTGTTCAAGTGATTTTTTTTCAAAGATAAGTTGTTGCTCTATCTTGACCTCAATGTATTTTTTTTACTCTTTATTTTTCAGCAAAGTATTTTATCCGCAGTGGTTCGTTTTCCGTCCATTGATAAAATACTCTTTTTTCTACAAATTCATGCCACGAGATCTATAACTAATTATATCTAATTAATCAAATAAAACAATCCAGAATCCATACTTGATTATATGTTCAAGTTCAAAAGGCATTCAAAGATCGCAGACCTCCTGCAACTCAGTTATCCTCCCAAATTACATGATGATCCTGCTGCAAATTACATTCCAACCCCCAACACATGAATAACGATATATAAATATTCATAGATCTACATAGATGACTGAGTTAGTCACTATATTTAATCTTTATACCCCATTGAATAAGTTTAACAGTTGGAAATATCTTGCAAAGAGACAAGAAAAGGTGATGCACGAAATGGAAGATATTGTTAAAGGCATAACATTTCCAAATTATTTGGATTTAATATGGGATAAATTATGATTAACTTACAATATTTGTCAACTTTTGATTGCTGTTATTTATTTAATAAAATAGATATACATCAGCTATTATCGGAAGACATTCCAGTAATTCTAATGTTAAAAAAAGTAAGACCCTTTGGAATCCTATATTACATTCGAAGGTCTATAAAAATTCGTTCAAATTAGCCAAAGATTTAATCCAAATCACAAACTGGTAAATGTGTTTTTTGCCCTTAAAATTCTCAACATGCCAGCCGTGCCATTGTCTTAAATTATCTTTACAGTACACTAGTATAATATTTCCACCTTGGAAGAAGTTCATGTAATAAGCTATATATATATTCAAGGATATATCCTTTCGCCCAGTTTATCAAATTGTATTTTAATAACATTGTTTGTCTTTTTTTCTAGAAATCTAATTTCTTTAGCTATTTTTTTCAACTTTCTGAATGGTCAATAAAAGTTGCAGTGGTAAAGAATCTTTATTACCTTGTATTAAGCAATTCTTTTTTTTTATTGATTTGAAACATGAGAAATGACAGGAAAACTATCAATTTCTGTAAAATAAATTATGGAACCTGAACATATAAATAAGAACACTCCGCCATATACAGTTGATAAGAATTCGTTAACAAACTCAAAATAAAAAAAACTTTAATATTTACTACCAACTTCATGAAATTATTCTAAATTTCCATCTCAAGAAACGTTTGTTTCTTTTACCTTGAAACTGACATTTTCTGCATTTCTAGACCTTTGACAGATAGAGTTCTAGTGATAAACGTTACAACAAAGCATAGATCACAAAAATTATGCAACATTTTTATCAAGAGGAAGTTGGAAATGTGTACATAGAGCGTCAGGGTGTCTGAAACATGGATTTTTTATTCTCGATAACAGGGTGATATTGAAAAAGATTCTTGAAAGATTAACCAGTTCGTGTGTACTAGTTTAATATACAAATCATGAATAAATTCTTTTATTTAAGATTTAGGTTTACATGTTTCTCATTTTCAGTTTCTATACCAAATTTTGACATTCATTTATTTGTCGGCGTCAAAGTACTGAAAAAAAAACAGTAAAATATGTTTGTTTCAATGTCCGCAGATAAAAACATGTACCTAATTCCAAATTGAGAATCGTTTTTACATTTCGCTTTTGTCTGATTTAAAATAAAACACATACTTTGTATAGCATTATATAGCTATTTCAAATGCAATAGCCAAAAAAAAAACTCTGTAGCAAACTATATATGTAAGTTACACGTTTTTAAAGTTATACAAATTCTGAATTGTAAAGTAAATGCATTATGCCGCTCAATAATACAATTAAATGGAAAAATTACAAACATGATCAATAAAAAATTGCAAATCATAATCATCTGTGAACATGACGTAAACACAGGCCCCCGGAATAGCCAGTGGGATCAAGTATCAAGTAGAAGTAAGCATTTCCTTGTTGACCGATCACACCCGTCCTGAGCCCAGTGTATAAAAAGTTGAATGGAACTTTCCATAGTCAAACTGAGAATAAAAGCAAAGGTCTACTAAGTACTATGAAACGCTTCGGCCACAAGAAGATGCAATGATATTTCATTTATGACGTTCTTTATTATAGCGATCATAAAATTTACAAAATACTGACTCCAAAGGGGATTGAAACCATTTCACTTCATTATAAGGTTAATTTTTAAAATGCATTTTTTAAATTTAAAAATCCTATCAACAATCAACTAGAGATAGTTTCAGTTAGTATTTCACATTAAAAATTTTTAATTTCAGAAAAATCAATTTTCCTAATATTGGAAACACTAATAAAACCTCAAAATGTTCTAAAGATTTTATCCGTCATACATCTAGAAGAAGAAAACTTTACTAACTTTAAAAAAAATATCTTGAGAATATTTTAGTCTTGAGATCTCCGACGTTGTTTTCAAATTAAATGAAAAGGTCATTTTAGTACTATCAATAATAATTTAGCATGTTTTAATTCAAGCAAGTGACTTTTCAAACCCGTTGATTCAATTCCTTTGCATTATACTTCTGAACTGATTAAGTTAGATAAGTAAGAACACAGGTTTACATACAATTTATTCTTAAAACAACATACAACATTTCATGTGAATTAGACAGCATTGATACTTGTCAAAGAATAAATTTTTCTTCGTGGTGGAATAAGGCTTAAGATTTGCATTTTATTTTTTATGCATTTGAAAGTTGCTTTTTGTTTTGTCTCTTTGGATTTCCGATTTAAGAAGTAGTATAAGTAAGGATTAACTGTAGAATTAATATACCCTAACCATGTGATCACTACCCAGGCTCCTTCGTGTAATTCATAATCAAATAAAGGTTCTAAAATGTTCACAGTGAAAAACGGAAGCCAACACATAAGAAAACATCCTAAAAGTATAGCAATTGTCCGAGCGACTTTCACTTCTTTTTGCATTTGTTGCTCCCGGTGAACATCTTTGACGTAATTGGATGTGAGTTCGTGAAGTTTTCTTCCTCTACTTTTTATGAATCTGAATATTTTTACATTGCAGAAAATCATGAATATGACTGGTAAATAAAATGAAGCAACTGATGCAATAATGGCACCTAGAGCATTCACTCTTAATATGGGCGTTGTATGACAGTTTTCTGAACGGACACTGATTTGGTTAAACTTGATCATCATAAGACTTAACGATATCAAAACAGGCAGAAACCAACACAGAAAAAGCAGACAAGATACCCTTCTTTTCTTCATTATATGATAATATTTAAATGGCTTGGTAACCGCCACGTAACGGTCAACCGTCATGCAGGTGAGATGCAGAATCGACGTTGTTGTAAACAGTACGTCAAGTCCCCAGTACATTAGGTACGTGGTATTGTGGTGCAACCAATCAAAATCACTGCACAAATGTAAAATAGAGAACAACATTACAAAAATGGCGACGGAAAGGTCCGCAACAGCCAATGAAATAACAAAGAGATTGGTTCTCTGTTTGTACTGGTGACGTTTTGTTACTACTTTTATGACAAGTAGATTTCCAAATATAGTTAGTCCAAGGACGATTGATAATATCACAATGACTGGAATGCGAAAAGCATTACCCGATAGTATTCCTCTGGTCTGAGTGCCATTGCACAACATTGTTGCGTCTGGCAACACGGTGTCATTATAGATATGCAGCAACATCACGTCTAAATTATACATTCAGGCAGACAAAAGATGACAAACTCAAAGGGCATTCGAATATTAACGTTGCGATTTTCCTTCCCAAAGACATTGCTTATCCTTGTTATCACTTGCTTGCTCCTTTAAGCAAAATGTGATGTTCAACAAATTCCTTATCACTTAATGCTGACAGAAAAAAAGCAGTATACATGGTATATGTTGTATAAAATGGCAATATAATCTTTTAAACTGGCTCTTCTGATAAGCTACGAAATCCAGTAAGATTCCAAGAAATGTAAATCATTCAGCAAATTTTAGGGGAAAAAATACAATTGCAATCCGACACACCGCCGCTTGATTTGTTTTATTTCTGGAGCATCCAATTAAAATCCAGTGGGGTTTTGCAGAAATGGCGCTTTTTAACTGCAATTCAGACACCATAGAGTATGAAATATCGTTCGGATTCTAATTATTACAGGCTCATCAAAGAATAGTTCCTAATTTTTGGGATGTTTCCGTTTCAACGCACAAAGATACCGGACTGCGAGTAAAATCCCGAATACATATTTCATGTCATTTAAAGAGACAGTTTTAGGTCATATTTTATGACCATCACAGGCTACTGTGTTTTGGATGGTACTAGAAACATTACTACTGTCGTATATGTAATTGTCAATGGGACGGGATCCGAACAAAGTTCATCATAAATGCAGTCCAATAAATACTTAATATCAGTTCCACAATTGAAGTCCGAAGTTCGAAGTCCGTAGATTACATTGAACAAAACTTCCTCAAAGGCCCATGTACACTTTGTTCTTAAAACCAACAACTGAAGTTTTCGTTTATTCTTCGATCCAAAATCATAAATCTTTAATGAATAATTCATCAACTCTCCTTTTAAGTAGCACTACCTGTTCTTTAACTAATCCAATCACACAGCCGAATATTTCCCTCCCAGAATCCTGAACTGAATCACCTCATCTCTCAATTAAAAATAATTAAGACTCTACTTCATCAATGATTAGAAAACAAAGCCATGATCTCACCAAGAGAGTCTGAGCCGTCTTTGAAGTATTTTCAGTGTCTTGTTCGTGCGTGTAAACCCGTCTGTCTCTCTTCGCTATAAGAGACCCTCGATTCTGGACTCAGCGGAATCCGACATTATCCTGATTTAATAAATGTAAATAGTTTACATAGGTAAATATATCGTGGTATTCAACTGATAGAGTTTTGTTTTGTAAATAGATGCATGCGTAAATGAAACTCCTGAAAATAAATTGTGAAGTTAATAAGAGAAAGTTAAATTGCAATCCCAAATCGTTTTTTTTTTTTTGGTATCTGAATGAAAAAAATTTCTTTTTTTCGTGTGTTTCATATATTGAATGAATTGATGCTGTTCCATTTTGTTTTGTAATTTACGCATTTCATCAATCGAATTTTTGCACTAGGATTAGAAATTCGGTCAGGTTATTGTTCATCAATCAGCTAGGTGATGTGTGGTTAAATATGCAACTAAGAGAGAAAAAAATTATTACCAGTATTTTTTAAACTCTAGGAAAATGTAATCATAAAAAATATACAGGATATGCGTATGTATATTGTTGTTAGTAC
The DNA here is from genome assembly GCF_032062105.1 of Saccostrea cuccullata. Classification (NCBI taxonomy): domain Eukaryota; kingdom Metazoa; phylum Mollusca; class Bivalvia; order Ostreida; family Ostreidae; genus Saccostrea; species Saccostrea cuccullata. The sequence goes on from NW_026932574.1 coordinate 10,394, forward strand.
AAATATGAAATAAAATATTTTTGTCTAAATTCAAACTGAAGACGTTATATTAAAGAAAACTGAAAAGATAAAAAAAATTCGTATAGTACTGGTGCCTTGATAAATATCTCTGGAGCACAAAGTGTACTTTGTTGAGGACACGACAAACGCCCCATTTTACAAGTACACATTTTCTGAGAAATTCTTATGTAAATACGAAGTTTATTAAAGGCTTCGCCAAGCGAGAATAGGTGCAACTTACTCACACAAAAAAGCATCATGTTTGCTTTACCATGTCTGCTTCCATGTTTCTTCTCAGATGCTCTTAGTTCAATCTGGTTCATAACGAAATCTAATATTTGTGTTAAGCCTGTGTTCTAAGTACACGGCCGCTTATTAAGGCGTGTTTTTCGATATGGATTTTAGATATTGATAAAATAGAGTTAAGAAGATCTTTCAAAATGAGGTTTGAATTAAATTATTTATTAAAGTCTTTCTTTAGAATCGAACATAAGTTTCAAAATCGTATACTCTTGTGGATTTCGATTTAAGATTCTTTCTAGATGACATAATTTTAACTAATTGAAATAGGTTATAGATAAAGAACAGTGAATTTATCTCAAAAATAAACTTACAAGCTGTACGTATCTGTAAGCAGGGCAAAAAACAAAGACGTCTGTAATTTCAAGAGATGTGATCAGGTGCGTAAATTAAGAACCCTTTGTTTTGATTAGGTCGTCACTTCAGGTTTCTATTCCTTGTATCAACTAACAGATACATTATACGTATGACAATGAAAGTTAACCTGAATGCATATATTTATGCATACATGTATCTTTTTTAATTCAATAAGTCGTATGTTCTTACCTATAAATTAAAAATGTCAAATAACATTGGCCGTTTCTTTCAACTGACGAAATAACTTTATCTGTAGAAGATTATGCCAGTCAGTAGGGTTATTATGAAAGAGCACACATTAGCACTTTGTCAGATTTAGAAATATATCAAAGAACCGTATTAGAACTAGAAAATTAAAATGCAAAATACAAACCTCCATCCTCCTGTTTTCACAAAGAAGACTACATGAACAGTATAGTATAGTTCCCACAGACAAGGCATGTAACAATTGTCTATATTTGTAAGGCTCATTATATGGCTTATTATAACTGTATTTTAGGAGAACTTGGGTTTAATCCAACGTCTGGAAACCCAACATTTAATATATTTAAAGGACGGAATATTCTTCAAAATCACATTTCAGTGTTCAGCTTTATTACGTTCAAGTCAAAGTGAGTTCAATCTATCCTATCTACTTTTGATTTCTAAACTTCATTAAGAAAAACTACAAAAAATACATTGCTGGGTCCAGCAATGTTTTATCTAGCCCAGATTTTTACTCATAATTTTCTACAAATATTCACTGATGGGATACAATAAGTCGTCCTATTTTTATATTCATATAAAGCAGAATTTATTACCAAACTTTTATAAATGAATAGGAAACAATTTCCGCGTCCTTCAAGTCGACATTCAGGTATATAGACGACGTTTTTATCAATCAAAAATATTATTATACGAGGGTTGATCCAAAAGTAATGTCACAGTATCCATATCTTTTATATTTGGCGTCATATTATCAAAAACAATATACCCACAGATGCACAAATATAAATCTTATTAACATTGAAACTTTAATTTAATAATGTTTATTTGAATTTATTTTATAGATGTTTAAAACACTGAGCATAGGAGGTGTCGCCGCGTCACAACGGGACGTCACGTTTCAAAGGGTACTTTTGCTTAGAATGAAAAAGACAAACACATTAAAAAGATTCTAAAAAACACTTCATCTCCCAATTTTTTTTAAAGAAACAATTGTCGTCATTTTCTAGTCTTAATTGAAAATTAAATGACGGCATTGGTATTTGCGATCATAAACACTGTTGTTTTACTCGGTTGAATTGAACAAAGGGATTGTCGAAATGGGAAAAAACGGCTCGACGAGTTGTAATGCATTTTTGCTTCAAAATATAGGAATCATCACAAGCGACAGTTACGTTAATTAATCAGACTTACAGAGTAAAAAATTAAATAAGAGACATCTTAATAGATGATTTCAGCTAAATTGGCGGGTGATTGGTCACTGATTGATCAGCAGAGGACAAGAAGACCGAAAGATGGGAGATCGGACGGAAACGTTGAATAGTGTCTGACGTTGTCAAAAAGACAGACGTATAGAGAGACATGTGAATTTTAAGTTTGTCTTATGCTACCACAGGCACCTGAAGCATGGATAATACCCCCCCTTTTTTTTTAAATTAAAAAAAAATGTAAGAGTGTATAATATCTCAAAAATATATAATTCCCCCGTCAAACACATCTATATGTCGTTATATGCAAGCAGATTGTACTTTTTCTCACGTTTAAAGAATGGCCTTATTCGGTATAATAAAAATACACAAGGTAAGAAACAAAAGTTGTAAACAAATGGGGAACACAATTACCAAGGTAATAATTAATGTTACCTATCATAATTTTGCAATCACTCTGTCTGGGAGATGTTCTTTGATTAGTCTCTTTAACCTAAACCCCGCTATTAGCGTTTGGTATGCCGTAATCAGACGATTTATTAATCGGATACATAAAATTTTCTCCATTGGCAGCGTTAAAGGAGGTTTTGAAGCTGCTTTTCTGTTTCGCCTTATCTGATTGGCTCATTATAATACAGTTTAAATATCTAACCAATCAGATAAAGCGAAACAGAAAAGCAGCTCCAAAACCTCCTTTAACGCTGCCAATGGAGAAATTTTATGTATCCGATTAATAAATCGTCTGATTACGGCATATCAAACGCTAATAGCGGGGTTTAGGCTAAAGAGACTAATCAAAGAACATCTCCCAGACAGTGATTGCAAAATTATGATAGGTAACATTAATTATTACCTTGGTAATCTGTCTCGAAAAAGGGGTTCCCCGTTTGTTTACAACTTTTGTTTCTTACCTTGTGTATTTTTACTATACCGAATAAGGCCATTCTTTAAACGTGAGAAAAAGTACAATCTGCTTGCATATAACGATATATAGATGTGTTTGACGGGGAAATTATATGTTTTTGAGATATTAATTATATACTCTTACATTTTTTTTACTTAAAAAAAAAAGGGGGGGGGGGGTATTATCCATACTTCAGGTGCCTGTGATGCTACCGGTCAAAAAATTTTGACAGAGGGCTTAATTAATTATGAAAAAGTGAGTGTATAATGGTACCAAGAATTCTTAAAGAAATTAGTGGAATTGGTTAAAGTGTTTGCGAATCAAAAATATTTTTAATGAAACGAAGGGGAAACGCTGAAAAATATGACGGTGCGTATCCGTCATATAAGATTATATTTAGGTGCGGCAACTACCATAAACGCGATTGTTTAAAAATCTGATATTTTGGAAAGTATACATCATATTCCTTTGAAATTTTCAGATCTGATTTGAAGTAAATAAAGCTTCCATCATTAATAATAATTTTGTTGCTTTACGTCGACCTGTGGCAATTTTATCAAAGTCGTGACATTACTTTTGGATCAACCCTCGTATATTCAATAATTGACTGGATATATTCCACTAAACTTGAAAGAGTCTGCTTCATCTGTTTCATTTTGAATGTTTTACAGACTATAGACGACAAAGGCCAACTAAAAAACAAACATGAAAAACAAGATGACTTCAGCTACTCTATATCGTCAGCACTACTTATACATGTAGCAATATTCAGCTATATTACTTGCATATGATGTTTACGGCTCCAAACGTATTCGATATTCAAGGGCATATTATGAATACGATAATTTTTTTATCCGAGGCAGGTTATTCGCCGACACTTGATGTGAGAGGAACTTCAACAAACTCGTTCAAAATCAGCTTTTCGTAAATTCTTAAAATTCACTGTTACATTGTAGCAAATATAATCTTACATTGGGTGGTATTTTAGCTGTCTTGTATCAAAACCATTGTTAAGCCTTTGTTTTTTACTTAATTCGACTTCGGAATGTTCCGACTACCTGATCAATACATAGTCCTCACGGCAAGTGTGGTAGGTCAACAGGGAATGCTCACTCCTCCTAGGCACCGGATCCCACTCATGGAATTTTTTTTTGGGGGGGGGGGGTGTCCTATTTATAGATTTGTATTGTTGTAGTCCACTGATACAATACAAATACAGAGCAAACAAAGACCTCTAAAACATGAAAAATGGGACCAGGTGCCATTGAGTAGTAAGCATTCAAAGTTAACCGGTCATACACGCTGTGTGCTCCTTTCATGCTCGGGAAAACGGGTTAAAAGTGTATAAATAATGGCCTAAGAATAGGTAAAACGCTAGAATTAGACTTAATGACAGTTTTTTATTTGTTGCCAAGGTTATTGTGTTGAATATAGTATTTTCGAACTGTTGTCTTTTCGAAATGAGACTGTTGAGATTCTTATTTTATCAACTTGTTTGTCAATACTTTTTCTTTAGAAATTGTACCCATGTCGAGCATATTCTAACGCAATGAGTCAAATGAGAGACATTACTTTTATATGAATGAAGGGCTTGTTGCTACATAAATAAGAGAAGTTGACGATAGGATAGAATATTAAAATCATCACTTTTAACGTTTTGTTTTTATATGGTTACCATTAACTTTTTTCCAGTAAAATAACCAAATATGAAACGGACGTTTCAGAGTCTGCATGTGGTATAGTTTCTTTCGAGTTCAGTGAGTTATATCGAACCAAGGTAAAAATGAAAATGACTTGATTAGATAAAACTACTTGATAAAACGTCGTCGAAATATCTAAATGTTGAACTACAGGATACAGCAAACGACTCCTTTTCGTGTAGAAACTTTTAATAAATTGTAAACCTATAGGGTTTAGCACAGACATATTATTTGAACATTTTAAACTTAAACAATATTAATATCATAATCATTTTAGTTATTTGTAGTGAAAGTAAAATGAAATAAAAGTTTATTAAATCAGAATGTATATTATCAGTATCTCAAATTCGGTGACTATATAATTGGAAAAAGCACTTTAATTTTATGAACTATTATTATCTTGCTAAAACAAATTGGATTTTGTAATTGTTCCAATGTACTACAATTTGGTTAATCATTTTGTAAGGAAATTGATCCGAATAGAGCAATCAAGTCCATCGATAGTAAGTAATAAAATTTAAGCGGAAATGCAACGGTATTATTAAGATTTTTGACCGAGAGCAATAAAATTCGGAACTTTGAAGTAAATAAGTAAAAGAGCTTAGGGCTAAACCCCTCATAAATTTTGTAATGAGTGTTTATCTGCAAATGTTGGGGTTCATAGGTAAAAACAGACCATCACAAATGCGGTATATAATGGTGTGACAGCCAATGAAATACTTGGGCAAATAGGAAAACAATCTTTTCCTTTGCAGATTCTCAACTTCTCAATTCTCTCTCTCTCAATATTACAATTCGCGTTTTATTCAATCATTCTTTTGGACAAAACATCTCCTTCTGTTGCACGTTATCATTAAAATAACAAACAGTGTATTGGTTTATTCGAATCAAAACTTTACGAGCACTGTGAATTTGGATTGCCTTACAAAATTCTGCTTTATATAAATACAAAAACAGGAGTTTTTACTAAATTCTGCTTTTATATATAAAAAAAAATAAGATTTTTGAAATAAATTCTGCTTTATATATGAACTTACAAAAATAGGTCTGCTAATAACGGGTCGCAAACTTCAAATTTTGCAGAGGAAATGTTGATCAAGTTAAAAACGCCATCACATGCAGACAGCAATACTTGGGCAAAAGGATAACAACCCTTTGCAGAAACAAGACATGCGCAATAAAAACACGTTGCACGCAAAAAGCGTGGTCGTGGTCACGTGATTAATTTAGTGTCATAAAAAAAGACATTTATTTAATATGAAATATTTTTTTTTTTAATGATACAAAGTCATGATTTGATTTTTTAGTTTTTTAAATCAATGATGATTTTTTTGGCGTACATTTCAAAAACATTTCCAACTTTTTCCAAGATTTTTTTTTTATTTTATTCATTCGCCTTCAAATTATTCATTTTATCTCTTTATTCTTTAAAATAATCCGTAAAAAATCAGAAAAAATAAATCTGTGAACTTTAAACAGTGACGTTACATTTATTATATTAATGAACCAAAGATCATACCGGCATAATATTATCAAGGAAGCTTAGGTTTGATTAAACACAGGATATGGGTTTATTTTTGCATTGTTAAAAATAAGACATAAACTTGTTATGCATTTTTTTTTAAATTCTGAATTCCGTTGCGTTTTGTAATTTGTTTTACTATTATTACTGATTCATATAGTGTACCTCATTGGAATTATTTATTTGTTGCTTACTTGACCTTCTTGAATTTTCAGATTACAATTAACATATTTGACTAGGTCATTCTTCACGGAGGACAAAGTGGATTCAGACAAATTTAGTTTGACAAGCCAAAAGATTCCACAGCATGAGGGGTCATTAAAAATATTTATACGAAGCAAACTGGACTGGGAATGACCCATCAAGCATTGAGATTTCTTAAAGTGGAGACTGATAAGGTCATAGCCTTAGTTTTTTTTTTAACTGAACAATCATTAAATGCTTGTACTAAAAATAAGATTATAGTCAGAATATTTATTTTTGAAAATATCTTTTTTTTTTCTTTTAAAAAATTTTCGATGATTTCGTAGGTCGATATGGGCAATATATATAGAAATGGTGTACTATTCAAAGCGTTTTGCTAAAGATTTTTGTATTCTTTCGAAGTTTTTTCTAGTCTTGTCTGACCCCCTTATAATAAGTTTATATTTTTGTTTTGCGTCATTTACTTCAATAAATGACATTTTTTCACTTTCACTACTGTTGTTACTTTATTTTTAATCCATCAAAAAACTAGGTCAGTTGACTTGGCTTCGGTCTTGCATTAATAACAGAGGAACATAATAAATATAAGTGTTTCACATAATTCAGAAGAAATACGGTCAGCGTAAGGAACTATACAGGATTATTTCTATTCCCGGGGTAGTTATCACAGGCGTTTTCATGTTTCTTTTCATTAATAAAATAAATCCCCTATACCATAATTGTTACATGTATTATTATAGTATAGGGAATTTTTATTTATGAAAAGAAAGGTTGAAAATGTCAAGCAGCTGTGGTAGCTATGTAATTTTCTATTTATGCAATAAGGTATAGTTTCCAAAGATGCATAATAAATGACATCTTATGATGGTGATGGTAAATTTTCACCTTTGCCCAATATCTGGTCCATTACTAGTACGATTCGGTCAAAATATGCTATTTTCGGATTGGTCCATTACTAGAATAAGGTCAAAATATGCTACTTTGAGATATATATTTATAGCAAGAGAGGTTTTTGGCTTTTTTTCTGCTCTGCAACATGTATTGTTTTCAATAGTAATATTTAAAAAGCGCTACATATGACAAATGCACTTCGATAAACCTGATATTAATTTATTTTGACAGGTCTGAAACCATGGCAGGTACAGTGTATTAAATCATGGAACATATTATAACCATAAAAAAAATCCACACTCTTAAAAAATTAACACGTAGGGAAGCTGTTGCTTTATAGATCTATTTATATACGCTTTAGATATATCTTTGATATATAAGATATTGTAAATTAACTATTTTCGTTTCAAAGATTTTTCAAGCGTTGGGTGTGAAATGGGAAAATCAAGTTACCACCTTTAGAGTTTAAAACCGTTTCTTTCCGTGGTGCTTTTTTCATCGTCATCTGGCGGTAATCTATACTAAATATCTGCACTTTAAAGCTTCAAACTTCTCCAGTTATTTATATTTTATATCTGCACCAAAAGCTCTTTAGCGATTTAACACTGATGAGGTGAAATGTTTTCTGCCTTTAAACTAGTTCAATTTTTTTGTCCCAGATGTTCAATACTTAACAGTCTTTTCAACTTTTGAGGACCTTCAAACAAAGCACGTCTCTGTGATATACCATTATATCGCACGTAATATCTATATCTAGAGCTTCAAAATTCTTTTCTTACCTTTAGAAATAATTGGTGGGTTCTTAGAAATTCTAAAGATTATTGTTTGAGCATAGAGGCAGTTTTCGAGATAAATGGGGTCTGAAAGAATATCGTTCAAGCATCTTAGAGATTACACACATGCATCTAAAACCATGATCTACAAACATCATTAGCATACCAAAGACCAATTTGAAGCATGTTTTACGCAACAGTGCGATAGGACTTTTACGTCATGTAACATAAAACAGGTAGAAACGGAGTGACACCTGCTATAACCCATGAAGATGGCTTGTTTAAAAGTGATAATGTATCTACATGTATATCTAGATTTATATCACCAATGCGGAAAATTGGATTAAACTAACACGTTGTAAAAATTACTACCTAATTCAATATGCAGGAAGACTTATTAATTTTTATAATATTTTAATTTCAGGTAATTCGATTTATTGATGGGTTTAAATTGGAGCATGCAGTTTTTTGCCTGTCCGTCCGTCTTTGTGTATGTCTTTTTCTGTTTGTCTATAACTTTCAAATTCCATAGGTGTATTTCTTGTAACATTACTTTTCACTAAGTACTAACAATCTTGACCTTAGATTTGACCCACTTTTGCAAAATTCAAAATTTTATCAAACTTTAACCTAGGCCATGACTTTTCAACGGTTGTTGCTAGGGCTTTAATTCATACTTGTTTATTTATTGTGACAAGGCCTTTCCATGGGTGTAAAAAATTTTGACCGTTTGAACTTGACCTTAGAGTATGCTTCACTTTTTTAAAGAACTTAAATCTTGGCCATAACTTTCAAACAGTTCGTACTAGGGCTTTCATATTTCCCAGTTGTATTTTTTATGACAAGACCTTGAGTACCAACAATTTTGACCCTATGAGCTTGATCTTGGAGTATGATGTATTTTTAACAAATTTAACCTTGGTAATAACTTTTACACCTGTATGATTGGGTTTTTGACCTTGGAGTTTGACTTGCATTTTGGAAGCCTTCACCTTCGCCATAAGCTGTCATACGGTAACAATGGTGCTTCACAAATACATCTTGTATCGTCTGTCGTTTTCTTCTGAGAAAATATATTTAATGAGTTTGTGTGCGTGTGAGGGAGATTTGTTGAAGTGGGTGGTTGTTTATGTGTGATTATCCATCTTGAAGAATTTGATAATTCCTAGGTGAGCGGTCTTGTCATCGATTTATCACGAGCTTCCGGTGAGGTTATTACCTCATATTCACAAAAAAATTGATATTAAGTTTCGAGTGATTAATCTATTTTATTTTTTACGTAAAATCATCATTGACTTTCTACATAAATAAAAGAATAATTATCATATGCGTTACCAAGATGATCAGAACTACTTCTGCAGCTTCATCGACATCTTCGCTAGCCAGCGAAGATGCTTCGTCGCTAGAAAGATACGTTTCTGATCTTGAAGGAATCAAAATATCGCTGAATAAATCATTGAGTGATATCCTTGAACTACTAAAATGGTCATAAAGTAATATAATGCAATATTGAAATCATAAATCTATTCAAACAATAAAAATCAGGAGCAGAGCAAACACGGATCTTTAAAACATCAGAGGTGGGATCAGGTGCCATGGAAGAGTGAGCTTCCTTTGCCGACCGGTCACATCGTCTATGCTCCTCGACAAGATGGAGAAAACGGAAAAGTCCGTAGACAATTAAGTGGTTAATGCCCTAACAATTAGTCTGAATGCTAGATTTTAATTACTGACAAGATCATTAATTGTATTGATCATAGGACGTGCGAAATTATGACTTTATATGAGACTGTAGATAATCTTGTTTCATCATCTTTTTGTTAATAGCTTGGCTCGTTTTTAGAAATTGTTCTTTCTTAATTAGAGCATGTTCTTGCGCATCGAAACAAAATTATGAGAGATGTTAACCCCATCTATATGCATATGCAGGTGATAAGGGTAAAATAATAATTGCTACATTATTAAGGGAAGTCGACGATTGAAAAGTTGAAGTCATCGCATTTTTCAATAATCTTTGCTGTTATGTTACCATTAACGTATTTTTCTATTAAAATAGCCAAATGGCAACCAGATTTGTCAGACTCAGTGGTCAAAATGAATATAATAGTATCTCAAACTTTTGAAAAGTTCTTTGTTATGTATGATAGATTAATCTCTAGCATTTTATCATACCTATCGCGTTCTAAACTACGTACAAGTAAACAATATTTTGTAAAATCATTACATATAACGTTTGCAATTGATACATGTGACAAACTCATCACTAAATTATGATTTAGTGCTCGATTCTACTCATTGGGTACAATCCCTGAATTTAAAATCATCCCGATTTGAAGTTTTTAATTTAAAATATTTTTAATTCATTTTTTTTTCAAGCAAAAAATTTACTAAAGTAATAGTATTCAAGCAATATACTGTAGCTTACCACGAACTTTTAATGAAAAAAGAAAATAATTATAGCAGAAAAGTACATAGGAACGAACTAACATTATGATCATATGTCCTCATAATCTGGTAATACATGATTATGGGTGGAACAGATTAACGCATTGTGATAGGATTCGAAGTACATATATGAGAGGTAAAGAGTGACAGTATGACTCCAATTAACCAAGCTTGTTTCATGATTAAGCTATGTTGCATTTACAATTCTTTCAAAGATAGTAAATAAACACACGAAATATTTTCTAATTAAAATATTGTAAAATTTTGTTATCACGTTCAGCTCTTGACTGGGGATCTCTCAAGGACTTGTTTAAGCCATTGGAGTTAATGAACAGCTTAAAAATTTACGTCATTGATTTTTTTATGCATAATTGTATATAATCTTGTTTACTGAGATACAAGATAATTTGATTCACGATAATTTGATTCACACTTAGCAACACAGCAGAGGTGATGTAGGTCAGGGGAGAGTACCTCTCAGAAATACAAGGTCACATCCGGTCGTTAGCGAGATCCCTGGTGTTCCAAGAATCGGGAGACCCTTCCTTATTCGACGAGTAACCTTAAACTCCGCGTCCGCTTTTGATAGAGTGCAAGTTTGAAAATACATGTGCATACTGTTAGTTTATAAGTGTTATTATGAGGAAAGTAGTCTGTACATGCTATAAATATCGTGCGATTTTTAAGTAAAAAAACATAAATATTTCTAGTCAAAAATTAGAAAGAGAAGTTATCTTTTAGTATGATTATGACGTCACAGTAATGTGACGTCATAATGATCGTATTGTGTCACCATGAAGAAAGAAAGTAAGAGGTATGTTTATCTGCTTTTGATTATTTTCAACATTATCCTATTATAATACATAGCTTGTTAAGTTATTCAATATGCAAACAGTGGCAGCGAGTGGTATCAGCAAAGAGCAAAAGCTCCATCTCTTCTCCATACACTCGCGTTTTGAATCGTTATCTCGTTGAAAAAATGGGAGAGAAGGGGGGTGTATTTCTTATATGTCTTAAATAGCTGGCACCCGCCCTTTTTTTCAATAACAAATTGTTTCGAAAAATTTTTAATCTAATTTCTAACAGCATGCGTGGTAAATCGAGTTCTGCGAAAAATACTGGAATAAAAGATTTGCAAAAAAGACTTGCAGTGCTGCCTTGTCGAGATCGAATTTCCTGTTTAAAGTCCCAGGACCCAAATGTTTTAGGCACAGAACTCAAAATCCGGCTTGCTATGCATGCTCCGGTTCTACGGGAAATAAACAAGAATAGCAGAGTCGTGCATGTACGGTCAATTTCGACAAAATATCGCAACGTACCAATTCATGATATTGACGCCGATCAGGATCACGAGCTGCTTTGTGAAATTAAAGTTCAGACCAAACTTTGATTAATTAATTAATAGTTATAAATACTTAATTCTTGAAGTGGAAGAAACGTTCGCATCTAGATCACATCTCTGTTTTGTGATGAAAATATAAACTTTATGTTCATTGTGGAATAAAATAAAAGCATAAATTTTGAGTATTACTTTTATTTCATTGTTTTCATTCACAAAAGAATCAAATATATTACAGTATCTATAGATAATTTTATATCACAAAATTTACAGATACGAGACAATTAGCACTTTACACTCGTTAATTCCTTTGTCACTTCTACAATATCAGCGTGCTCATTAATCTAATTTAATATTTACATCCGACTAACATGAAAAATTTCTATCGCAAAGCTATTCTGAGTACTTAAATGTGATGGGAACTTAGAATTGGTCTAGGTCTGTCTTTATATAAAATATTGTAAAATTTATAGCTCATTTCAGCAGATCTGATGACATGGTCTAAAAAGCCAATCAGAAATGAACACTTTCTGTGTTAACATTTAAATTTTTCCTGTAAATTTATAAACTTTTTAGTTCTCTAGGTGCTAAATTAAGAATCTTGTTAAATGACATATATCACTAAATTGATTTAAATTTATACATAGATATCTTAACTGTAATGCCTTGTCATCACAAAAAAAAACTTTTTTAGGTTTACAAGTAAATACAAATTGAATATTGTATACAGTTTGATCAAAAAGCAAACTACTTTTTCAAACTTTCACACATAACAGTAATAATTTTAAAATATCACAAGAAAATAGTAACATGAGATATATAGAGACCACTCATTGTGTATGCTCTACAACCCAGTGATACCTAGGCTAATTCTATAGCCAAGTATAAATTCTCTTGAAGGGCATCTTCTAATACATACATAAAAGACTAGACTTGCACCAGACTCAAAGATAATAGAATAACACCTTGACACAAATGTTAATGTTAAAATTCCATCAGTTCTGTATCATGGTTTTAATAGGTTAATATTAAATGTAGCACTTGGCAGCAATAGGGAAAGGGAATTTCTCAGAAAATATGAGACTCAAGAGCTTAACACTTGAAAGGAAACAGCAGAATTACCAGATGATGAATATAATTTATAATGGGAGGAGGAGGGGGGATACCCTGACATTTTATTTTATAGGGATATGAGCACTAGTTCTCTACCAGGAGTCCATGGTCATGATATTGCCACTGGATACATGATTTGATCAATATGTCTGGAATGATCTAAGTTCACCACTGTGACTGTCCTATAACTGGGTGCTGTGTTCGGGAGCTTTGCTGGGGCCCGCCCCGGTGTTTTTCTTGTGGGCGTCACGGGGGTAGTACTTCTCTAGTGTGGACTGGGGAATTCTCTTTAACATTTGCTTGGGGAAGATTCGGAGCAACTGCCAGCCAATGTCGAGAGATTCAAAGATTGTTCTATTTTCGTAGTGACCTAGAAAATAAAGCCATAAATGTTTACAATCACCCAAAGCTCTTCATTTTATCTGAAGAAAAATGCTCCCCAAGGCCAGAATTTTGATTACACCACATAGTTATTTCATTAATTATGATTAATACACCATAGAGGAAGAGAAAATGAGCTTTTAAGATCATTAATAGATTGCATAACTTCCTTGGCTGTGCCTTCCTCAATTAACAAAAAAATTGCAATAAATAAATAGCAGACATAAATATGTGGTTTCCTGACTTCATGCATTATAAATATTATAAGAATCCAAGAAAATTTGGTGGGAATTCAATTACAGTTGTGTAACTTTAAAATATAATCTATTTCTTGGACTGACCTTGGGAAATGAAATTCTTCTCAAACTTGGTCAGGAATTCTAGATACAAGAGGTCATCAGGGGTCAAGGCCTCTTCTCCTACCACAGCCTTCATAGCTTGGACATCTTTACCAATGGCATAACAGGCATACTAAAAAGGTACAAAGAAATCATATTATCATAAAATGACAAATAAAACTTAAAATAACAGGATACTGAAAAGGTACAGACAGAAAAATTACGATAAATATTAAAATTAAAACCAAAATAGTACAGTAAAACTTGTCTAATCTGGCCAGTACTGGTTCCAAAGAAATTCACCGAATTACACAACATTCCGAATAAGACAACATTTTAAATAATTGAAAATACTGGAAGGAGCTTAAGTTTACAATGTATTAGACAACTTTTTGGAATACTCAGCATCTGGATTAGACAAATTTAACTGTATTAAATTACGGGCAACACCTTACAAAATCAAAATGTGGAAATTTCAAGTTTAACTACATAGCTTTGCAGAATGACTTTGTTACAATTTTTACTCAGTATGCTTTATTAAATGGAATAATTGGTAGCATTCTTTACAAAGTAGGATAATTTGAACCCAAAATAATTACGCTAAACAAAAATTCTGAATTTTAGATATTCAATCAAAAATATTACCATTCTAATCACTTTACTTGAAAATAATTCTTTTTTTTTTTTGACAAATTTGAGAACAATTTATTTTCATGTTTAATCTTATTGTTTAATTGTAAAACCCTATTTGACATCTAAGGTGCAAATTGTTTTATTTTTGAGAAAGGCAACTAAATAGCATAATTTGCAACTACTCTTTAAATGAACAAACACATCTTGTGATAAATATGCCAGCGTGAAGCATTGTAGTTCATGTACTTCATGAATTTCCAAAAATTAAATTCATTACAAAATCAAAGCATACATGTATTTAAACAAACACAAGCCAGGGCAATTTGTATCTAATTCTCTTGTACTTTTATGTACTTATATTAAAGTAAGTAACAAATGATTCTGATAAAGCCTTAATAAAAACTATTATCTCAAGTACTTAATGGCTATAATGTTACTATAAAACATTACTAACATACCTAAATTTAAAATACTTGAAATTTTCATGATTATATTTTCTCGAAACCGGAAATGAATTTGCAATATGTGATACTTCAGTGAGAAATGCTTAAGATCTGAGGAGTAATCTCCCTTTAACAGAAAAACACACTTATAACAAAGTATTAAGAGAAGACGATTTTTCTGGTTATAAACGTAAACTGTTACATCTTTTAATTTCACAATAAACTTTATAAAGCTCAAGCAGCATAAAAATTTTGATTCTAGATATGCTGTAAGTGTCAATTCATTATACATGTAAACATGTAACAATGTTAGTTATTTATAAGAGTGTTTAACTGAATAGTGAGGAACAAAAACATTTTGATAACTCACCAGTTGGTTAGACACATCAGAGTGGTCTTCCCTTGTCATGCCTTCTCCAATGGCAGACTTCATCAATCGAGACAGGGAGGGTAACACATTGATTGGTGGGTAGATCTGTCAAAAAAATCATATTAATTAGTTTAAAAAACAAAAACATGAAAGTTTAAGCATTGTATAAATACAAACAAAATAAGAGTTCAAAAGTGTTGAGTTAACATGGTTTTATAGCCTGAAATTTGACAATTTCCTATATCTAAAATATAAGCAAATGGAAAATATTCTATTTTTCTTTTTAAAAATGTTGAGAATGTAGATGAAAAATGCATTGAGAATTATTAGCCAATCTTCAATTTTTCTTAATAGCTAACTTGTATTCCTTACCAGTACATGTATACCTATCCAACAATTTATGTACAAGACCTTAGCTTTTGAAGTAAACTTTTGAAAAAGAAATGAAAGTCTATGAATTTAACTATAATTCCTCCATGCTCCTTGTGATGAAGTCGCCCTACCTGTCTGTTATGAAGCTGTCTGTCTACATAAATCTGTCCCTCTGTGATGTAACCCGTTAAATCAGGGATAGGATGGGTAATATCTGAAAAGGTACAAGATCATTTATAAAACAAATTCACAACAATGTATGGATTTGTAGAATTCTTCAATATAGATATATATGTTATGAATATTTCCAACATTTCTTTCTATGTACTCAGGAAGGGAACAAAGACAATGCACCATTGTTAAGTTCAAGTACCATATTAACTTTCTTTTGACATATTTTGTTCAAATAATTTAAATCTTAAGAACTTTGAAAAACGATGAAACTTTTTTTATTTCTTTTGATGATCTAAATTCATCTTTTCATAAAAATTAATTGCTTCATTTTCTTTTCACAAGTTTCAATACCTGTGGTTCCAAAAGAATCAAATCCCCTGCATTTTTTTTTAAATGCTAGCAGAACTAGAATTTTTTTTCAAATTAAAAAGAATGATTTTTTTTTTCTAGAAAAGTAAGTAAAAACTATACAATACTTACCATCGTTAGGCATGGTTAAGATAGGAATCTGTGTGATAGATCCGTTACGTCCCTCTACCCGACCAGCTCTCTCGTAAATTGTGGCTAAATCTGTGTACATGTAACCAGGGAAACCACGGCGACCTGGCACTTCCTCTCTAGCTGCTGACACCTAAAAAAGTTATAAATATTAACACCAATCCCTGTAATTGTACATATGTACATATTTTCAATGTTTGGTTCTCTAAAGAAAAAGTGTAATACCGTATAAGTAGAATTTTTAGCGAGGATTTAATTTTGGCATTATTAGCGAGGGTGCCGAGATCGCTAAAATTGAATATCGTTAAAAATCAATTGCGTTTTTAGTAATAGTTCCTTGAATGTGCATTTTAAATTCGCTAAAATAACATCTCGCTAAAATTAAATTACCAGTTTTTAAGGACAAATCGCTAAATTTGCGTCTCGCTAAAATTTCCACTTATACGGTATATTTATAGGATCTCACATGATTTGTAGTAAGATATGATTTTTATCCAACGAGTTGTGTAGTTTTTATCCCCGAGCCTTAGCAAGGGGATAAAAACACACAACAAGTTGGATAAAAATAATATCTAACTACAAATCATGTGAGATTCTTTTTATCCCATGTTTTTTACACCACAAATAATGTTTAACACTGTTTTATATAGGACTCCACTTCATTTTACTTCATCACTCTGACGAAAAACCCATTGTGACGTCACAACTGTGTGATACGAAAACGATATCACATGAGCCATATCAACGGGATAAAGGGGTAAACATGGGATAAATCATAATATAGAATTTGGTTTTTAATCATTTTAAAGTTCTCATACAATTTAATTAGGGCTATTCCAGAAAAAAATGTATGGGAGGGTTGGATGGCACTTCATATATTTTTTTATGGGTAATGGGGACTGGAGCAATTAAATCTGCATGGGTGGTTGTCCTCATCCAATATATTTTTAGATGGGAGGTTGCACTTTTTTATTTTGAAAAAAAAAAAAAAAAAACTCTCGTCTTAAACAGTTGTAAAGTGTGTGTAACATTTAACCCATTATTACAATTAGTTCATTTAAAATGAATTTAAAAAAATACATATTTTAGAAACAATAGCCTGTAGTTGTTAGGTGGGATTTAGACTTGGTATTTTTTTTTCACATTTCCACTAAATAGAAAATGCCTACATAACTTAAGTGCCCCCCAACCCCTCCAAAAAAAGAAAAAAAACCAAGAATTTTTTGTTGTGAAGCATAAACAGGGACCTATATACTAAGTATACTAAGTGTATAGGTCCCTGGTATAAATAACGTAAGGATAGGCTATAATTCACAATAATATTTTAATTATTATAGGAATATAATTTTTACTAGTGCATGTTGACATGTATTAGTTTTACTCAAACATTTCAGATTACAAAGTCAAGCATCAAAACAGATTAATACAAATCATTATTTATAGGGCTTTCAGTGGTATGTATGACAGACCTAAAGGGGTAAATTTTTTAACCTATAGGCTATAGCAGGAACCCTGTGATCTGTTTAAAATGAAAGAAAAAGTGAGCTAGCTCACATACCCCACGCTCCCCCAAAACTTGACGGTGAAACACATAATGAAAGGCACAGTGCACTTTAAATACATAGTATAGATCAAAAAGGGCAATAATTGCAAAAAAATCTTCACATCAAAATGTCTTACATATGAGGACATTTAAATGTGGAATGAAGTTTCTAGATAAATAATGGAATCAAAATTTCTTGGCATTATACAAATCCAAACATTAATTTGAAGTGGTGGGGGGGGGGGGGAGAAATTTTCTTGAATAATAGGCAAAACTCTTTGGGATAAAAGAAACTATGTACAACAGTTTAAGAGGAGTGGTGCTAACAAACTGTTCATCTCTATATTCTAAATATGGCCAAAAAGTCTAAGTTGGAAAGTGTGGAAATTCCCGGAAAAATAAAGGAATCGGAATTTCCTGGTAATATGCACATCTAAATATTGTGTCCTAAATATCTACAAAGTTTGATGAAATTCTGTGCAG
Organism: Saccostrea cuccullata; assembly: GCF_032062105.1. Taxonomy (NCBI): domain Eukaryota; kingdom Metazoa; phylum Mollusca; class Bivalvia; order Ostreida; family Ostreidae; genus Saccostrea; species Saccostrea cuccullata. The sequence goes on from NW_026932574.1 coordinate 28,589, forward strand.
CGGTTTATGAGGAGTTGCGCTGACAAACTGTTCATCTCTATATTCAAGGTATGGCCAAATGCCTAAGTTAAAAAGTGCGGAAATTCCCGGAAAAAATAAAGGAATCGGAATTTCCTGGTAATATGCACATCTACACATTGTGTCCTAAATACCTGCAAAGTTTGACAAAATTCTGTGCAGCAGTTTATGAGGAGTTGCGCTGACAAACTGTTCATCTCTATATTCAAGGTATGGCCAAATGCCTAAGTTAAAAAGTGCGGAAATTCCCGGAAAAAATAATGGAATCGGAATTTCCTGGTAATATGCACATCTACACCTTGTGTCCTAAATACCTGCAAAGTTTGACGAAATTCTGTGCAGGGGTTTATGAGGAGTTGCGCTGACAAACTGTTCATCTCTATATTCAAGGTATGGCCAAATGCCTAAGTTAAAAAGTGCGGAAATTCCCGGAAAAAATAATGGAATCGAAATTTCCTGGTAATATGCACATCTACACATTGTGTCCTAAATACCTGCAAAGTTTGACGAAATTCTGTGCAGCGGTTTATGAGGAGTTGCGCTGACAAACTGTTCATCTCTATATTCAAGGTATGGCCAAATGCCTAAGTTAAAAAGTGCGGAAATTCCCGGAAAAAATAATGGAATCGGAATTTCCTGGTAATATGCACATCTACACATTGTGTCCTAAATACCTGCAAAGTTTGACGAAATTCTGTGCAGCGGTTTATGAGGAGTTGCGCTGACAAACTGTTCATCTCTATATTCAAGGCATGGTCAAATGCGTAAGTTAAAAAGTGAGGAAAATCCGGGAAAAATAAAGGAATCGGAATTTCCTGGTAATATGCACATCTACACATTGTGTCCTAAATACCTGCAAAGTTTGACGAAATTCTGTGCAGCGGTGTATGAGGAGTTGCGCTGACAAACTGTTCATCTCTATATTCAAGGTATGGCCAAATGCCTAAGTTAAAAAGTGCGGAAATTCCCGGAATAAATAAAGGAATCGGAATTTCCTGGTAATATGCACATCTACACATTGTGTCCTAAATACCTGCAAAGTTTGACGAAATTCTGTCCAGCGGTTTATGAGGAGTTGCGCTGACAAAAAAAGAGGACTGACTGACGGACTGACTGACGGATGGGTCAAAAACATTATACCTCCCGCAACTAGTTGCGTGGGGTATAAAAAGAACTTTGGACTTGAACTAAAAAATTTTAGTTGATTGGAAAGTCTTACAAATCTTTTGCTTCGGTTAAAATTTATTTGCATAAAAATGTCTTTCTAAATTCTTTTCAAAAAGATTAAATCACTTTCAAAGTAATGATAAAAAGAAAGTTTTGTGCAAAATATTTAGATTTTCATCATATTTATTAAGTTTTCTCTTTTTTAACAAGGCCCTGGTTTGGATAGATCCCAAAAGCGAACACTAAATTCAAATTGCATGTAGTGCAAATGCTAGAAAAAAGTACTGGTACATAATTTTTTTTTTTTATATATAGATAAGAACACAATTATAAAAAAAAATATTTTGAATTTAGATGGGTGATTGTATTAAAATCATTTTTATTTTGATGGGCCATGGGGGAGAAAGCAATTAAAAATGTATGGGTGGTGGGGTAAAAATAAAAGTACCTTCCAACCACCCAACCCCCCCCCCCCTCCCTACATTTTTTCTGGAATAGCCCTTACTTTATTTTAATTGAGTAGAATTTTTTTTCATTAGTTTATTTCAAATTATTTTTTTCTATAAATCTAAAATAATTAATTGAAATACATACTTCTCTTAAAGCGTCTGCGTATGAGCTCATGTCTGTTAAGATGACCAGTACGTGCTTCTCACATTGATAAGCCAAAAACTCTGCTGTGGTTAAAGCTATCCTAGGGGTGATGATACGTTCAATTCTAGAAGGACAAAAAAATTGAGATTATTTTCTAAAATATATATATATTTTTTTAAATTTTATGTTTCTTTTTCAACAATTTAGCAAATGCTTTCTTGAAAAGCATGAAACTTACGTTGGATCGTTAGCCAAGTTTAAGAACAAGCATACATTTTCCATAGAACCGTTCTCTTCAAAGTCTTGTTTAAAGAACCTAGCAGCTTCCATGTTTACCTAAAATATGAACATGAAATAGTAAGTCAGCATAAAAGCAAATGATTATTATTTATTGAAAAATTCTCTTTCTTAAAGTCATTCTTAAGTTATCTCCCTTGATCTAGACTCCATTCTTTCAAATATCTTCCGTTTCATATACATGTCATATGATATAATATATTGGTTGTTTTATTGCATTTAACTGAATGGTAATTATCAGAGTACTTACACCCATAGCAGCAAAGACAATAGCAAAGTTATCCTCATGGTCATCCAGTACACTCTTCCCTGGGAGTTTAACCAGACCTCCCTGTCGACAGATTTGGGCAGCAATCTGTAGATAGAAGTTATAACAAACAAAATAAGTATTGTTATCCAATTTTTTTTTATTTTTGTTTTGTCACTTCTGCACAAATGTGTCTCTATTATTGGACGTAATTTTACATTAAACATTCCAGCACTATTTTTATTTTGGTCTCCCTTGAAAGAAAAAATCCTAATATATGCCTAATTACCCCCCCCCCCCCTTTCCCAAAAAGTAGGATCCACCCTTGTGATTCAGTAACTCAAAAAGATATTTACTTCATTGTGTGGCAGACCAGCTGCAGAGAAGATGGGGATTTTCTGTCCTCTGGCAATACTGTTCATAGTGTCTATGGCTGAGATGCCTGTCTGAATCATTTCCTCAGGGTAAATCCTAGACCAGGGGTTAATAGGCTGACCTGTGTAAGGAAAAAAGGACACAAGGGTTAATAGGCTGACCTGTGTAAGGAAAAAAAAGAACACTTGACTGTCAAGTCTCTTTTAACATTAATTGATTAGGCAGCTGACATTGCTCTGTGAGGTTGAGGGTCTCAAATACTGACAAGAATAACTCATATCAACATTCAGCAAAATTCCTCTAATACAGAGCTTGACAAAACAATAGCATCCTAATTTTACAACTTCATCAGAAGCTAATAGGTCTGTGCTTTCTTTGGTAACTCTGACCTTGGATATCTAAGTAGTCCTCTGCTAACACAGGAGGTCCTCTATCTATAGGCTTCCCTGATCCATTGAACACTCTACCTGAAAATTCAACAAAATTAATTAAAAATGTGCATTGAAATAAAATTTTATGTATTTTACAATATAATTTTTTGCATTTATTAAAATTAGATCTATCTTTTTTTTAAATATTTCCCATAAATGTATTAAAAAAGGCATAAAATACAAATAGTCAATGGAAACATGAAACTGGTGACATACATACAGTACTTATAATGGTATCAGAATTTTCTTATTTTCTTAAGAAAGATTTTTTTTTCTTTTCTGTATTTAAAAAAATAACCAAAAATTTTGCCAGGCTTACCCAACATGTCTTCTGACACAGGCATTCTCAAAATGTCTCCTGTAAACTCACAGAGTGTGTGTTTGGCATCAATTCCTGAGGTACCTTCAAACACCTACAATGAAGCAAAAAAAAATTTAAGTTATACTGTATGTGGCACCAATTCCTGACTCCTGAGCTCCTTGCAAATATGTATCTTTTATTTTGGTCCGATGGATACTTCAGATTTCCCACAGCTTGGATTTGGCCATTTTTGGGGTTGTACCATCAGTTATCTTCTATTCCTCTTACATATCACTGAATGCAATTTAATGACTTTTACATCTAATCTTTGCTACATATTGCTTTTGTGCACCTCGTATTTTATGTTTTGATTGGACAGATATTTGGAGTTTCCCATAGCAGAACATGGGATTTGCTACTACTTGGTACTTGATACAGGGGTACCCATTTTGTTAATGCAACTCCTCCCAGTCCTACTTCTCTAAATTTTTGGATGAAATTCAATGGAACTTTCACAGAATATTGTACACACAAAGTATCTTTAACTTTACATTCTGTGAGTTACTGTTCATAGTATATGCATATACCTATAGTTTAATGTAATACCGGTATTTTTATAAAAAAAAAAATATATATACTTTATTTTTGTTGGGGTTTTTTCTATATCCCAATGCAGGTGTTCATATTTAAAGATTATTTGCTATGTCTCATAATAATCAAATATTTCTGACAATTAAAAGAAAAATAGATGTTCTTAGTGATAATATTTTTGAAATTCACTAAAATCCACTGACAAATAAAACCTCAACTATTGATTTTCTGAGCCTATGGGACATTTTTCATTTTAATTGACATCAAAATCTTCATTCCTTTGAAAAAACCAATAATTTAGACAATCATTCTTTATAAAACACATTGCCATCTATTTGCCAACCTGAAAATCATTGCCTCTGTATGACTTTAAAACAAACCAGTTCAAAGCCATATAAATCCTACATTTGACTGTTGATGCAGCAATAAAAAGTCTGTAGTTATCTACACATGTATTAAACACCCCCAGGTTTAAAGTAAGGAAAAATTTCTACATTGCCCTAGGGAAGCATAATATTGCATGAACAAAAATTGATCGCTCCACTGTCTTTTCATTATTGTTTTATATTCTCCTAATTTGTAAATCAAACAAATCTGCCTTGTGATACACTCTAAAGTAATTGGCCATTTCCAGGCCAACAAGTGTTTCATTACACTTACAAATTAATGCAATAAAACAAGTGATCATATTCATTGACCTATTTGCAAATCACGAAGCAGGTAAAATTCTAACTCCATGGAATCTTATTTTTGCTTGTACCTGCATTACCTAATTATCAAACTGACTTTAATAAATGTGGATGCAATTTTATCTTTATTGCGTAGTTTTTTTAAACACTAGAAGAAAGAAATTCTAATCAATTGCAACTACCTGCTGCATAAATCAAGAAATCAAGAACTATAGATTTAGGTTAAGGTATTGGCCCAAATCATTTTTTGGTTAACAGTGTGCCCTCTGACCAAATTCACCTGTTCTTAATCACTGTCTGAAGGTATAGGTAAACAAGTGACATTAACTCCACTAGAATCCAGAGTTTCTATGTACACAGCATATTTCTGAGTAAATCTAAAATCTAGGCCTGATAAAATCATCTTCTGAACTACCAAAAGTGGAGCAGTATATCAGAACATGGTGTCAGCAAAAAGTCACCTAGTCAATACCCCTCCCAAGGAGTCGAATACCCTTAAATATAGTGGTACCACTTGACTATCTTTTATTTAAGGAGATATTCATACTTTCTGTTTTGAAAGATGTGATAACATTTGAAAGAATACAGTGTATTATTGTTATATATTGATCATTTTATTTTTTTCTCTAAGTACACAAATGGCAATGGTTGAATAACCTAGTGATTATAAGATGCATGCCTCTATTTAGTTTTATCACATCTTATCAGACGATAGACCATACAAAATTAGGTCAAATGGTCAAATTTTCAAGGGGAAAAAAGTCATCCTTATTGGAGTATGGGGTCATATCAATTATAAATAACAATACATGTGATATGTATGTCTTAGCACCAAGTAGAAAAAAAATTACATACTGTAAATCACGTTTTATTCGCGAGAACTTTATTTTCGCGTAATTACGTGAGACAATGAGGTCGCGAAAATTTCAATCTCGCGTTTAAAAGTATTCCTTACGATTATATAGAGGGAAAACAACAATTCGTGAAAATTATGTCTAGCTAATGAAGAGTCAATGACTATCTCGTGAAAAAAAGGTGTCACGAAAATTTAGTGATCTACAGTATTGCATCAGTTGGAGATATTTCTTCTCAACATTACATCTACATGGTAGAGCATTCCATCAAACCTAATGATGACTATACGCCTAAGACACTGGTAGTGTTACTGCATCATATAGTATAGGCCTAATTCAACTTCAAGACAGATGAGTTAAAATTGCCCCAAATTACAAGTTGATGTATACCAGTAACTGCCTTGAAATTGCTTTTGAGCAGCTGTTCACAGTTAATTTCTAGGAACACATAGCATCACATATTTATATTGTAATAAAACCCTGTATTTCATTACTCTGTAGCAAATTCCATGTGCTTAGTAGAAGCATACTGGTAAATGTATGGAGGTAGTAATATTAGGTACAACTCAAGGCCATGTACAATATTACATAAATATATACACTGACACTACAGGCTCTGATTTTGTGGGCTTATTATGGTGATGTGTATAATTTGTACACACTTTATATGAGTCAATTTCCTCCCAACTTTTTTCACTATCAATACCTGTACAACGGCCTTAGAGCCACTGACTTCTAACACCTGTCCACTCCTACTGCTGCCATCAGCTAGGGTTAGGTGGACAATCTCGGCATATTTAGGAAACTGAAAACAAAAATATAAATTTCATTAACAAGCATACATTATAACAGTAAACTGTATTTAATTTAATCAATGGTGTCAGAAGCAAGCAAACTTGACATTTTTACTATTGTACATATTTGACCTAAAAATGCTAAAATTAAGATAATATTATGGATAAGATTTATTTGACTATAAGGGTAACTTGTTAAAAATACCTTAACATCATCCAGGATGACAAGAGGCCCATTGACACCTGATACTGTTTTATATGCTGAAAAATATATAAAATGATACATTTACATGTGTACAGGAAGAAAAATATAATTTAAAATCATTACATGTTGTGACAATGTATCATGACTTACTTCAATATTCAATACACTGAAAATTGCTTTTTTTTTCTTTGTTTGTTGTTGTTGCTCCTTTTTATTGGGGGGGGGGAGGTGTTAATATTCTGAGTATCTAACAGTTTACTGAAGAATACAAATTGGTCCATAACCAACGAAAAACTTCTATTAATTGAATTATCAGAGGAGGACTTTTGATTTACATCCCATGGCCAAAAACAGCTCTCCAGATGCCTATGGAGAAATCAATAAGAATTGGACTTTAAGGACTGAATGAAGAAATAAAGCGGAATGATCGAGAGCCATCCTGGTCCCCTGAAATCTATAGAAGATCAATGGACGTGTGGATTTAGGTAGACAATGGGAAGCAGTAAGCGTAATAGAAGGGAGCAGATCAATATTATTAGTCTCTGTCAGTAGCTAAAGCATTAAACTTCTGAAGATGTATTTAACATTAAAAACTTGTGGGAAGATGAGACAGTGATCTAACTTTCTATTGAGCAACTACTAGTCTGTCTGAATGATGCAATACAGAATGGATCCAGTTTATGTTCTCTTTCATCTACACATTGTTGCCTTATATTCCAAAGAAATGGATTAATTTCATTCAGTACAAAGTTTCCTACACATATTCAATATTTTCTAGTAAGCTTATATTGAGAAAAAAAAACATGTTAATGTAAAGGGATTTTTTTCTATCAAGACAGATTTGCTATTCATGTAAGGATAATCTTGTTAAAAACAAATATTTACTCTCTTAAAAGTACACATAGGTGAAAATCCATAAGCATGTACAACCTCCATTTTCTCAAGACCTGCGGTTAACCAATAACTCACTAATATGCATTCTGAATACACACAGAGAAAATCTATGAACCCTGATACTAGTAAGGATTTTTTTCTCTACATCAACAACGGACATCAATATTGTACCTATTGGTCAAGGTCATCAAACATATATAAGAGAGGAAGTGGACTCACTTAACCCCCCCCCCCCCCCTCGGATAAGATGAAAAAAAAAAAACTTTTTTTTTTTTGAAGGGCATGATTGAAACAGTAAAATATGCTTATACAGACAAGAGGCCCACGGGCCTTATAGGTCACCTGAGCATTATGCAACAATTTTCCAGTTATTGAATTTGATTCATGTTTTAAGCCAGATGCTATATGACATTCACAATTTTGAAAGAGGCACCATTGATCATCATAACAATACACTTAGCAGTTGCTTAGCTTGGTTACTGAATACCCATATGCAGGGTAGGGGAACAAAAATGCATTCCAACTAACCAGTAGTGCCCCTAACACTGTGACATAAACCCCTGACCCTAGGTCCACACAATTTGCACAAATTTCAAAAAGGCACCCTTAATATCAAAAAATAAATAAATGTTTTATAAACACAAAAGAGCAGACTTCAAACAATAAATTCATTTTCAGTATATAAGTAGAGCCCCCACCCCACCCCTGACCCTGGAGCTTTGAAATTCACAATTCTGCAAGATTAGGGCCCTTGCTAAAATAACTATAAAGGTAGTTCATCTGCTTTATTCAGAGACTAAAGAAAAAAAATTTCAAAGATTTAATGTATTTTCATTAATATATAATCAATTGAGCCCCGCCCTAGCACCAGAACCCCTGACCCTGGGGCCATAAAATTTATAATTTTAAAAAATATATAACTATGTACTTAGTTTATTTAATTCCTAGGAGCAGAAAAAGATTTTAAAGAATTCATGTATTTTCAATATATAATCAATAGAGCCCTGCCCTAACACCAGAAACCCTGACCCAGGGACCATAAAATTCACAATTTTGGTAAAAGCACTTTGTCATCATAACTATGCACTTAGTTTTTTTTAATACCTAGGAGCAGAGAAGAAGATTTTCAAAGAATTCATGTATTTTTACTATATATAATCTAAACAGCCCCGCCCTAACACCAGAACCCTTGAGCCATAAAATTCACAATTTTGGTTGAGGCACTCTTGCTCATCATAACTATGCACTTAGTTGGTTTATTTAATACCTAGGAGCAGAGTAGAAGATTTTCAAAGAATTCATGTATTTTCACTATATAATCAATAGAGCCCCCCCCCCCAACACCTGAACCCTTGACCCTGGGGCCATAAAATTCACAATTTTGGTAGAGGCACTCATGCTCATCATAACTATGCACTTGTGTATATTTAATACCCAGGGGCAAGAAGAAGATTTTCAAAGAAATCATGTATTTTCACTATATATAATCAATAGTCTCTGTCCCTAACACTAGAACCATTAAACCCTGGGGCCATAAAATTAACAATTTTGGTAAAGGCACTCATGCTCATCATAACTTGCACTTAGTTAGTATATTTAATACCCAGGGGCAGAGAAGCAGATTTTCAAAGAAATCATGTATTTTCACTATATATAATCACATTGCAGCCTTATAACACCAGAAGACCCCGGGGCCATAAAATTCACAATTTTGGTAGAGGCACTCTTGCTCATCACACTATGTACAGTATGGTTTATTTAATACCCTTATAGAGAAGAAGATTTCCAAAGAAATAATGCATTTTCACTATATACTTATTTAGCCCAGCCCTAGCACTAAACCCCTGACCCCAGGGCCATGAATTTCACAATTTTGGTAAAGGATCAATGCTGATTACAAAACAAACAGTTTGACTGCTTAAATGTCCAGGAGTAAAGAAGAAGATTTTTAAAGATTGCATTAATTTTAGTGGTTTTGGCCCCACCCATCAGGCCCTAAGGGGCAGGGATCATGAAATTCACAGTTTATGTTTCCCTTCACCCAAGATGCTTTGTGCCAAATTTGGTTGAAATTGGTTCAGTGGTTCATCAAAGAAGCATGAAAATGTTCAAATGTTAACACACGACGGACGACAAACGACGGACGACGGACGACGAACGACGGACGACGACGGACGAAAACGGATAGCAATAGGTCACCTGAGTTTACTCAGGTGACCTAAAAATGCTTACTAGGGGCATTATCCATAGGCAGCATAACTTGAACTGGTGCTCCTTTCAGCCACAGGGAGGGTGTGCTATTGCTTTAATACTAGCTATCAATGCATCAACAAATTAATTTTAAAACTAGAGGTACTGTGAGCAATGAGCTCACTTTATGTTTTATGGTTATAATGGCAAAGTCCATGTTTTGTTGTGGCCGGGAAACCCAAAATATGTGTCGGATCAAAAAGTAAAATAGGAGGTGCACAATGGCAATATGTAACAAAGATTCTGTGAAAGTATTAAATTTCATTCAGTGGTATGAGAGGAGTTGTGGATAAGAGATGGGTAACCCAAAGAGTAACAGACAGACGGACGGACATACCGATTACAGTATACCCTCCCACTTTTAAAGCAGGGGGTTATAAAAAGTTGATGGTTCAATTCCTGGTCTGGACAGCACTTCGTGAGAGTAGTCAGTACTGCATGGTACCAATCTGATGGAATATATGTTGAACTTTTTACCTTATCTGCAAGATTTTGCTCTTGACCATGAAATAATGTTCAGATGTATGCTTAAAATATTTCAGACTTTTTACACTGAGAACTACTGTGCAGGGATCAACATTAATGGTTGCCCACCAGCCCGGGCAACTGAATAATAAGATAGGGCTATTTAATAAGTCTTTCAGCTTTTCCAACAGGGCTACTAATTTTAAATATGAAACATTTTCTAAAATCAATAATTATTGTTGAATTTAAATAAAATAAATTTTCAAAAAGTCTAATTTTAATTTGAAGCAATTGTAAAATTCTTTAAAGTACAAGTTCAAATTTTGTCATTGTCAGATAAGTCAAATTGAACTGTTAATTTTGTCATTTTCGAAAGTTGTTTTGGTTTGCCCAATCAATTATCTTTATCACCCAAGTGTTTAAAACCTAGAGAATACATGCAAGCAATGCACATACTTAATCAATAAATTACCTTAAAAATGTAATTTAATTCAATTCTTTACAAAATAAATATGGAATATTTCATTCTTTAAAAAATGTCTCTCCTTACGTTCATGACATGGCAAATTTTATTCAAAAATTCAACCGGAACGCAACCCCCAACCCTCGTATTCAACTAATAAGAGGGGAAACCACCTCTGCACCTACCCCACCCATGGGTTTAAGAATTCGACCAGCAGCCTTTGTAATTCATTTGCAGAAATTGAAAGTTGCTGGCCCTTTGGGGCAGTTTGGGTTAACTGCTGCAGTTTCAACTTCTTTCGTAAACCTGCCCTTTTTACTTTTTTGTGTAATGAAAGGACTTGCGTACATTTATTCTTTCAGTCATCAACACGACTACATGACATTCTGTTTTTCTGACATACACATACTAAGTCTGCAATTTTGAAATGTGCATTTGCTAACTATTTCATCAAAGAAAATTTTTCACTTGAAATGAAGGAATCTCAGTGCCTTTAGGAAGAAGAACACAAAATATTCAAAATGTACTTCACAGCCCAAACCACAGTCAATTTATCTGTGAAGGGCAAATAGCTTATATAACGATACCCTGGGCGACACAACCGAGGTATCTCTCTACACGTCGATTGCGTACCGGTGTTGTTTGGGACAAACCGAGAGCAAAGAAAGTGATTTTGGTTTCGTCTATCTCAACTTGACAAAAAGTCCACTTACTTATTCTTGGTTGTGAAATATAGTCCCTTGTTATTGCCATTTTGTGGGTATTTCTGGCCGCAATATCGCTCAGCGGCCCGTTCAACGATTTCATGTCCATTTTTCCTGTGCTCGCCATCTTTGATAGTAATGATCATGTGACTTGTGAAAGTCACGCGAACTCTTCAAAGGGGAGTAACTCAATGTAAATAATGTGAAAAATTAATGTTAAAAAAATTGAAAAATCACTTCCAAGAACTTTTCAAAATGAGTTATGAAATGTTGAATTCCAAAAAGAGAACCTCTACTTCTATTTTGTCCCAGTTTCAAAAATTGAAGACCTTGGTTAAATATTTCAACAAGGTTCTTTTACATCTTTCTAAAATCATGTTTTGATTACGAATCATTTTTGAAACACGTTAAGTTATTGATTAAAATGCTTCTTAAAAATATATTACTATTTATCAATCGTTTAAAGAACTTTTCTTGGATCCAGGATTTTTTCCAAGGGAGGGAGGGGGGTTCAACCCCAGTCCAAAAAAACAAACACGTAAACTCCTTTTCCAACTTTCAAAACTATTTCGTGGTGGTGGGGAGGCCGGGGTGGTCGTTGACTTCTATGATTTTTCATAATGTAAAGCTTTGATGAAGAAAAAATAAGAAAAATAAAATAATTTTGAAAAAAAATTATTAAAGTCTGCCTCTTCGAGGGGGTTCCTCGTTTTCTAGGGGAGACCCAATGTCACTTTTAGTTTGTTTAGCATATATATTTTATAATAACTCTGCAAATTCAAATAAAGTCCGACCCCCAATAGATCCGTGTAAATTTTCTTTTATTCATAATAAACCTTGTATAACATTGCTATGTTGTGCTTCCTGGGGAATGATCAATGAAAATTTATCCAAGTTAGTTTACTGTTAGAAATATATTCAACCGAACCATCCTTGAGCTCAACGTCTCATCAACTGCATCCCAAGTCAGAATTTTTTCTCTCCCTTTTCTAGTTGAAACTGACTTAGAGAAATAAAAATATTTTTTCAAACTTCATATACCGAAACATATTGGAGATAAGTTTAAAACTTTTTTAAAGAAAAAGAGAGAACTGACATTGCATTGACCTTTCAGTTTCAAAGAGTCTGTCCTATATTTTTTCATAATTTTTGTTAGGCCATTATTTACAAACTGAATTGACGACGGATTTTTCCGTTATTTCCCGATCATGACAAGGAGGACACAGCGGGTGTGATCGGTCGACAGGACATGCTCACTCCTCAATGACACCTGATCCCACCTCTGATGTTTTGGAGGTCCGTGTTTGCTCTGCTCCTATTTTGATTTTTTTATAGAATTTTGAGCTTGAAAACTGTTCGTTATCTCCATATATTTCATTCCATTCGAGCTTATGCATGTACATGTAATTCATGCTATGAGTTTGGGTTTATTTATCGTTCTAAGTTGATCTTTGTTTCCAACATTTTGAGTACCTTATTCAATATCTAAAAAATCAGGTATGGTCGCGTAATTACAGAGTATAAGAACAATCAAACGCCATTATGGAAAAAATATGATTTTTATTTATTATATATAATTACATGAAAAATGAATTTGATTGTACATGTGGAAATAAGTATTGTTTTATTACTTTAAATATAAAACATGAATTAAATTTGAACTCTCATCACAACCGATAATGTCGATATCAGTATAATGTTTATATCACTGTATGTTGTCTTCACATGTGTTCTGTGTTGGGCATCGGCGGTGGTAGATCGCCCGGCCCTCCCCTGGCTCCGATAGGCGCGGGTGGTGGGTGGTCGTAGGCGGGCGGTGGTCCCAGTGGGGCCCCGGGAAATCCATGGTTCAGGTACTCTGGCTCTGGCTCACCTGCAGGGGGTAATCCATATCCCATGTAAGGATGGTTTGGATCTTAAAACAAAAAAGTCCCAACACCTGGAGAAACTTTGATCCGCCGGTGGATGATTGTATATTAGAGGAGCGGATCAAAGTTCATTTATGTATAGTATAGTAGTTCGATTTGATGAATTATGAATAAATAAGTTTCGAAACTGATAGAAGAAATTATAGTTATATATCGAAAGTAATTAGTTATTCTTATTGAACTACTAGTGTTATACATAAATGAGGAGCAGTTTTTATGGTAGTGTAGAATAGGTTGAGGGAAAGTTGAAATAAAATGTGAAGGAAAGTGGAAAGAAAGAAGCACACATAGTTGAAATCAGCCTTCTATATTCAAATATACAGACATTTTTTAATTTTCTTACAATTTTTTTTATTTTTATCACTTTCTACATCTTCCACAAGAAAAATAACCTTTAATAATCAACTTTCTAAATAATTGACTTTTTAAATAAAAAAAAAAATGCACTTTGAGTTCAGACGTTTTATGCTTTCAAAACAGTTTTACAATTGGTTTAACACCTTGAGAAACTTTTAAAGCTTTGAGTGAATATAAGAAAATATCAAGTAAATTTCCCCATCTATCAACATCACCTCTTCAAAGCCTCACCCTCTATGTTATTTGCACTTTGCCCACTAAGCCCACCCCCGAAAATACCTAAACAATAGACTAGTACAAAGTTACAAGCAATATCAATCACTATGCCTGATATTTTCTCGGACTGTTTTGAACATGCATCGAATATGTACATGTTTTAGGACGCTGAAATCTTAAAACTAGATCGTTATCACATCAAAATTTGGTTTGCATTCTGATAGTACATTGTATCTCATCTTCGCTAGCCAGAGGAGAGGAGCGCATCGTCACCTGCATGGCTAGCGAAGCAGATCATCACCCTTGGCTAGCGAAGATGCTTAACTGAATATGATTAAGCTTAAAAGTGAAAAAGACCAAGGTTGGGTATAAGCAATTAATAAGTATAGAAGAGGTGTCAGTATACAGAATTGGTACGTTAACATTCATAATGTGTATTATACAGGGCGTGTAGGTTTTGGGACCCGTTTTAAGACACAGTCTATACCTACTCATATTAAAATCAAAGCCTTCATCAATCTCCTCTTCTTCTTTCTTCTTCTTCTTTTTGGAAATGTGACAGTATACGATGATTCCTACGATGACAGCGATAGCGGTGAGAGCCCCGATTACTCCGCCGGCGATTGCCCCCGCGCTGAAATGAGAGAGGCAAAGTTTTAACACGATATAAAATGCATCTTTTGAAATTCTAAAAAAAAAATGAGGCAATGTTTACCAAACCTCTTGAACTTAATGGGGCCGACGGACAAAAATGAGAAATTCTACAATTGATGTTATTATTCAAAATTGATATCGAAAATTTTGAGGTGACTTTAACTCATTTCGACATATCCAATTCATTCGAGATATCGAAGTTGGAGATATTGAAGTTCTACTGTATTTTGCTTTTTTTCGTTATTACGTCCATTTAAAAAATTCTTCCTTGGTTTATATTAAAATAAACAATATCCAGTTCTATTTCCAAAGTTCAGCTTTGGGAGAAAAATTTGAAGAAAGATCTAGAGAGAGAGAGAAGGTAGAAGTTGAAGTCTTAATTCTTTCATATACTTGGTCTTTTTGCAGCATTCCCTGTCGTGTGCGTAGCCACAGCAGCCATTAGCACAATACATGTAGTAGGTGTTGATGTTGTTTGAGTAGTAAGTAAGACAATAGTCTGCATGGCTGAAATCTGAAAATGAAAATTAATAAAAAAAAAATTCTGTTTATCTTTTTATTGAATTCAATGCGCAAACAATGAATCGTTGAAACGTCCAAATCTGGCCCTCCATAATTTACCCACTTGGATCGATATCTTGGATGGTAATCAATTTTATTCAATTATGGACATTTTATTATTTTAAAAACTGGTATATTTTCTATATGAAAAAAACGTGAACTTAGCTACTTTATAGATAAACATTTATTTTCTCAAAAGTCATATTCTTTTATAATCACGTACCTGTTAGCGAAAGGAAAAAGGCCACCAAAACCGCAGAAATAAAGAATCTGTCCATTGTTTTTTTTTATAAATTTGTAAACTATCTATCAAGAAAAAAACATTCCATATTTTTTACTGGCCCATATTCCGTGTAAATGTACAGAAGAAAGTAATCCGTTTTAACACATTGGTTCCAATAACCTCAAATTTATAAAGAAATCGTGTGCTTTAAAATTAACCCACTAAAATATTAATCTTATAATCCCCTTAATCGCTAATATGAACTTATTTGGACATTGTATAGTGTGTATTGACACATTTAGGTTGTGTTTTCATAAGTGTACAGGGAGTTAGCCATTTAATGCCAACTGCGGCCTGAGTGTGAGGAAAAGGTTACCCTAAATACAAGGATTTATTGCTACATTGGGTCACAACAGTGCACATGTTTCTAAAATATATTTACATATCAAATGCTATATTTTGAATCAATTCTGAACATACAAATATATAAATGTTGTGAGCAAAGTAATTTCATGCATCCATCAATAGAACCTAGAGAAATTCTAGAGATTCCTGAATTTCAAACACCTTATAGTAATAAAATCATGTCATTTTCTTTAATTAATGCTTGGATACTCATCAATTTTGTTATCCTAAAATATATTTGTTGACCCATTTTTATTTAGAAAAAGCATAGTACAGTAGATGTTTTTATTTGCATTTCCCGAATTTTTTTTTTCATTTAATTATTTTCCCTATATCTTATCATTAACTTTAATGAAACAAGAGGCCCATGGGCCACATCGCTCACCTGAGCACTAAGGGTAGGAAAAAGTAGAAAATGGCTTTTTATTGTCAAGTTTAAATCCAAAAGTAGTCCCATGACCAATCATGGATTTGCTATTTTTTAGAAAATGATTTTTAAAGAATTTTCCTATATATATCTTTAAAAACTTTGGTCGGCCATTTTGGCCCCGCCCTATCCCTGGGGGTCATGATTAGAACAAATTTGAATCTACACTACTTGAGCATGCTTCCATATAAAGATGATCAATTATGGCTTTGTCATTCTTGAGGAGATTTTTAAAGAATTTTCCTATTTATTTCTATATAAAACTTTGGTCGGCCATTTTGGCCCCACCCTACCCCGGGGGGTCATGATTTGAACAAACTTGAAACTACACTACCTGAGCATGCTTCCATATATATATGATGAATTATGGCTTTGTCATTCTTGAGAAGAAGATTTTTAAAGAATTTTCCTATATATTTCTATGTAAAACTTTTCGGCCATTTTGGCCCCGCCCTACCCCAGTGGGTCATGATTTGAACAAACTTAAATCTACACTACCTGAACATGCTTCCATATAAATATGATGAATTATGGCTTTGTCATTCTTGAGAAGAAGATTTTTTAAAGAATTTTCCTATTTATTTCTATGTAAAAGTTTGGTCGGCCATTTTGGCCCCACCCTACCCCGGGGGGTCATGATTTGAACAAACTTGAATCTACACTGCCTGAGCATGCTCCCACATAAATATGATGAATTATGGCTTTGTCATTCTTGAGAAGAAGATTTTTAAAGAATTTTCCTATATATTTCTATGTAAAACTTTGGTCGGCCATTTTGGCCCCGCCCTATCCCCGGGGGTCATGATTTGAACAAAATTGAATCTACACTACCTGAGGATGATTCCACATGAGTTTCATCTTTCCTGGCCCAGTGGTTCTTGAGAAGAAGATTTTTTAAATATGCCACTAAATTTTCATTAATTCCCAATTATCTCCCCTTGAATAAGGGCTTGGCCCTTTATTTGAACAAACTTGAATCCCCTTCACCCAAGGATACTTTGTTGCAAGTTTGGTTGAAAATGAGAAGAAGTCGAAAATGTGAAAAGTTTACAGACAGACGGACAGACAGACGGACGCCGGACAAAATGTGATCAGAAAAGCTCACTTGAGCCTTCGGCTCAGGTGAGCTAAAAATGGGTAATTGATCAATAGTTACCCATCACTTTAAGATTTCAGAGACATTTTTTTGGAACATATTCAATTACTCTGAAATCACTAATTTTCGCGGGGGTTAATTTTTGTTGTTTTCAAGGTATGGAGACACCCACAAATTCATGACTACCACGAAATGTAGAATTGCATATGCATTACTACTTAACATTCTCGACCACAAAATCAAATCCCCACAAACCAATATTTTTCCTCAAACCTTGAAAATTTTTACCCCTTTAAAATAAGTGATTTTACAGTACTCAGCACCTGATATTTAGAATCTCAGATGACTTTCTTAATTTATTTGATCCTAAGAGTGCAAAAAATGCACAAGGAAAAAAAAGCAATTTGACTATAGAATCTTTTTTTTTATTTTGTAGGTTATGTATTAACTTCAATTCACAGCATTTTAAACAAAAAACAAGAGATGTTTGTAAAACACTTATGCCCCCCTCCCCCCAAATTGGATTTTTTTTGTAAGTCCAAGGGGCATAACTCTGTCAAAAATGGCACCATCGTACCCAAAACAGAACTTGACCTAGATATTCATCTGATAAATCTGTATATTAAATTTCATCTCAGTATGTGCAACGAGTGCAAAGAAAATGAACAAAAACTGCAAATAATTGGATTTTTTTCAAACTCCAAGGGGCATAACTCTTTCAAAAATGGTGTGATAGTATCCAAAATAGAACTTAAATTAATAGATATTAATTTGATATATCTGTATACCAAATTTGATTTCAGTATGTGCAACAGCTCCAAAGAAAATGAGCGGAAACTGCAAATAATAGAAATTTTTCTAAGTCCAAGGGGCATAACTCTGTCAAAAATGGTGCCATTGTACCCAAAATACAACTTGACCTAGATATTCATGTGATATATCTGTATACCAAATTTCATTTCAGTATGTGCAACTGTTCTAAAGAAAATGAGCGGAAACTGCAAATAATTGAAATTTTTCTAAGTCCAAGGGGCATTACTCTTTCAAAAATGGTGTGATCGTATCCAAAGTAGAACTTGACCTAGATATCAATTTGATATATCTGTATACCAAATTTGATTTCAGTATGTGCAACGGCTCCAAAGAAAATGAGCAGAAACTGCAAATAATAGAAATTTTTCTAAGTCCAAGGGGCATAACTCTGTCAAAAATGGTGCCATTGTACCCAAAACAGAACTTGACTTAGATATTCATGTGATACATCTGTATACCAAATTTCATTTCAGTATGTGCAACTTTTCTAAAGAAAATGAGCGGAAACTGCAAATAATTAAAATTTTTCTAAGTCCAAGGGGCATAACTCTGTCAAAAATGGTGCAATCGTACCCAAAACAGAACTTGACCTAGATAATAATTTGATATATCTGTATACCAAATTTCATTTCAGTATGTGCAACGGCTCCAAAGAAAATGAGCGGAAACTGTAAATAATTGAAATTTTTCTAAGTCCAAGGGGCATAACTCTGTCAAAAATGGTGCCATTGTACCCAAAACAGAACTTGACCTAGATATTCATGTGATATATCTGTATACCAAATTTGATTTCAGTATGTGCAACGGTTGCGAAGAAAATGAACGGAAACTAAGTGGACCGACAGACCGACAGACCGACCGACCGACCGACCGACAGACAGCAGCAAAGCAATATGCCCTCCCTTCTTCGAAGGGGGGCATAATTAATGTTATCAACAAATGGAAGATATAAAGATTGTGGAAGTTAAGATCCTAAACAGAAATCAAAGATCCAATAGACAAACATCAAAGATCCTAAAGAGATATCAAGGATCCTACACAAATATCAAAGATTCTAGACAGATATCAAGAAATCAAGATCCTAGACAGAAATCAAATCCTACAAGATATCTAAAAAGAAAGTTTATCTTTTCACAGATGTTCACAAATCTTCTTGTCTGTAAACATTTACACACAAACACACACACAAAGTAAGAAAATATGGAGCAAGGCAAAAGGTTGGACACCTGAGAAATTGCGAGGCTGATGTACAGGCAAATCAATAAATTATTATAAAAACATGTTGGCATATCAATTCTACGCAAAACAACCATTACAATTATCTAAGGAGCTAGTTTTCAAATAACTTTTTTTTAAAAAGGACAATCAATTTAAAAACTTTTTTAAAATAAGAGGCATGTCAATAAAAATGATTTTTCTAGTAAAAGTGTTGCTAAAAATCAATTTATGGAAATGATAGCTGATAAAACAGTGGCATTTTAGTCAATTTCTCAAATTTCAAAAAATATTCTTCCTTAAATTTATCCTTTATTTTTACAATACTTTGAAAATTGATACATCTGAAATATATTACAGTTATCAAACAAGCTGCCTTCTCAAAAATTTTCTTTGACTAGTTCATATACATGTACTATTAACAAAAATTAACTTGCTTCATGAAAAAAAAAAAACAACCAAGCACACAAACCAGTTTCTCTGAATGCCATTTACATAGGATTCTTTGGTCCAAAATTTGATGAACACGATTTCACAAACGCGTAACAGTCTTCTTTCATTCACAATCACTTGGTTTTTAGAAATATGTACATTAAATACTGTAACATACTAGCACTAAGGTGTGCAGTTACCCAGTACACAGATGCTTCTACATACAATGAATTGCACTGGAGTACAGAGTATTTGTCCTGGTTATCAGTAGATACTTTATAGCACTTTTAAATATTTTGTCCTGTTGAACACAACATGGTGTATTGTAAGGAATGGGTTATGGTCGAAGAGAGATAACTCTTTCTCCCCTACACTGTTGTTGTGTATGGGTTATCTCCCCTAATCTGCTTGGCTTCACCCATCAGTGTGTTCAACATTTGGCTGAGCTGGTCATCTTCTTTCTTGATGTCATTTACAACACTTCTGGGTCTTGAACTGGCTTTGTCTAAAATTGGATAAAAACAAAAATATATGATTTGATCAGGTATAAAATGAATTTCTAAAGAGGTAAAGCACTTGAAATGAAATTATTTTAAATAACAGGCATTTCATTTAACAAATCAATTTTAATGGCATCTTCCCCTACCTGCTAATGGAGTATCATCATAAATAGAGGATTTCCTTAAGAAGGCGGGTTTTTTGTGAGGTGAAGGAGATTTGATCTCCATAAGGTAATCACAGGCATGCTTCCAGAGAGCTGAAATGGACAATGAAAACATTAAATAAAAGTCTCAATTTGTATTTAAAAACAAATTCTTTTGAATATAAAAAAAGATAATTCACCATTAAACTTGAGAGATAAAAACATGACAAATTAAGGGAAAAAATCTTTGCAATTTAATTAAAATCAGATCCTTGATTCATTCCTTTATTTTTTATTGTCAATACACAAGGTAGCCACAATACATAAAATAAAGGAACAGATTGAGAATCTGATTTTAATCAAATACAAAATCTTTGCGAATGAAAAGAAATAATTTGTGCAGTAAATGCTACCTTGATCCAGTAGATGTTGCTGGAGTCCGTCCCACCACTGGGCCAATTCGTCTTTGGACTCCGCCGCCAATGTGTATTCCCGGGATCCACCCCTCTGTTTTGTCATGATGTGGAACGTGTGTTCTGTTCCTGAGCTCTTACTGGGATCTGAATCACTGATCTGAGTATTCTGTAGGGAACAGATTAAAATTTGTCTTAATACAATATTTTCATTACTTTAATATCTTCATATATACTCTTATTTTATACAATTAGTGAGGACTGCAATCATCTTCTTAAAGTAATTTGAAACCTATTGTCAGAAACATTAACAATAAAAATATCCTTTTTCTGTTTTTAATTTTCACCTGCTTCAATTCCACTATATGCACTTGAAGTGTTTCAAACTTGCATACATACACATTTTGATCAATATTGTATATGCATAAGAATGCATAGAGAGGAAATTCTGTTTGTTATAAATTTTGTTTACCTTGGTAACAGGGATCACTAGCAGTGGCTCTGTGACCTCCATGTCTTCTTTACAGGACCAGCAGGAGAGAGAGAGGTTCTTTAACACACACCAGAACGGCTTAGCTTTATCCTCCTCCTACAATATTCAAATATTTAATGTAAGAGTTATCTTTCTTGTTGTATATACACTAATAAAAATATTCAACACAGTATTATGGCATTTTTTTGGGGGAGGGAGGGGGGGTCAAAATCAGATTGATGATAATTAATCCTTCCTTTTGATTACAGGGTATATGGGTTTATTTTCACAATGTGTAAACAGGTTTTTTTTTGCTCGTTTGTACTTGCTAATTTGAATTTGCCTGAAAGCCATTTGTCTTGTAAATATTCTTTTCACAAGAGACCAATAGTGTATTATATGACTTGAACAAGTTTCCTTACCACAAGTTTGAGGTTTCCGGAGACAATGGGCTCCACTAGACACTCTGGCTGACTAGCCAATCTCAGACAGTAAACACCAAACAGGGGGAGTTCACAGGTTGCGAGGTCAGCACCAGAGGTCAACTGTAGGTCAAAGTTCCCAATGGAATCGCTCACATCTTTCAGCTCCATAGTTCCACTGGCCATCAGCTCAAAACGAGGACCCCTAAAGAAATAAAAAAAAATTGTCAATGAAAGCATTGCACTTTTCAAAGGTTGTAATTATAGAATATTTTTTATTGCAATAGACATGAACAAACATATAAATGTTTATCTTACATTAACTTTAGACTATGAACAAGCACTTCATATAAATTTTCATCTTATATTAACTTGGGAAATTAAATGCTTATCATCTTTATAAATCCCTAGATCCAAAAGTGTAGAGTAATTACAAAATATTCAATAATGAACTGGGTAGAGCATCAACATGTGTAGCGTTATTAATACCGTAATGTACGGTAATCTGTCTGAATACGATCAAGCCCTACATGACAGTGCATTAAATAAATTATACTTAGATAAATTACATAAAGATACTTACAGGACCATGTTTCCTATAATGTCTGAGTCATTCTGAAACAAAACAAAAAGGAACACACATGAATATGGAGCATAAAAATGAAGCCATACTTTAACTCAAACACTTCTTAGGTTATCAAATTTGATACGCTATCCTGTATCTTCAAGACAATTCACAGTATTTTTGCATGACAACATGCAATTTGACAAAGTCAACAGTAAATTTACAGATATCTCTATTGAAAGTGTTAAACTTTAATCTACTATTTTTTAAGTGTTTTGATTTCTTCGATGGTATCTTTTTGACCTGCTTTTAAACAAGATTTGTTTATTTCCAGTCTACAGACTTCAATAATAAGCATCTTTAAACTAAAAAAGACCATTAAAGTTTCCCTTTGTTAATTTAAATTCTGATAACGTACCAATCCCGACAGGCGTTTCCCGACACTGCGCCCAACAGACCCTGACAAATCGTTGATCTTCTTGCGAAGCTTCTTGGGTGTGCTCGCAATGGTGAGATCTTCATGAAGTTTGTGACAATACACCTCGAATTTACACGTGAAATCATGGGGGACATTATTGCTGTAAAAAGAGATTGACACAATGATCTACAATTCCATTGACTGTAAATTTGATATCATAAAAAGTGGAGGTTTTATACAAGGTTACATTCAACTGTGAAGGTGGTCAAATTTCGTCTGTCTTCCCTCTTTTTTTTTTTTTTAAAGTTTATCCATGTTGGAAAGAATATCATACAAAATTTCAAAGAAGTAAATGACCTGCACAAGCAAAATTTGAAAGAAACTTATATTTCGTGTATATTTAAATATATTTTTTTAATATTTGCCCAATTTCCTAATAAAATATAACAAGAAGTTTTATAATTATTAACCCTTTAATTCTTTTTTTCAATACAGTACTTCATGATAAAGATATTTGTACTTACAAAACCATAATGTCATCAAATGTGAGATCAGTCATACTGCGATCTACATTGCTCAGCATGGACGTCTCATAAATATCGGTTCCAATCCTCAGCAAACAGAAAACCGCATACCGTCTGTAATCTGTAAGAAGTGTGAATGATAAAGATAACACTCGAAAGAGACTTTTTTGTGGAAAATGTCCAATTCATTAAAGTTTTTAAAACCGAGATCTGTACGTAGCCTTACCTCCTTTATTCTTGAAATGGTCTGTATCTTTCCACATCAATGGAATGCGAATATCTGAAGAAAGAAGAAAGAAAATTAATTTCAAAATATATATGGTACAGTAAAGAAAATATATACACTGTAAGATCATGTATTTTTTTTTGTTTTGAATTCTCACAGTCTGAGGAAAAATTCGTGGGAATTAGATTTTGTGGTTGTCATTGTGGTTGAAGAAATGTTTTACATTTCTTTGCAAAAATAAATTTGTCGAACTCTTCATTTCACCCAAACAAAATAGTAAGCAAGTCTGTAAAGAAATCTTTTGTCTTTGAAAACTTGATAACTTTTGAAATGCTCCCCTTCAGATCCTTAACAAAATTGGTCTGAGAGTATCTGTGCTCAAAAAAATCATTACTAATTTACTGTCAGAAACCAGAGCAATATAAAGGATAACCCAAGCATACTTTCCAATAAATTTATCAGAAATAGAATAAACACTGTCAGATATTGGTCATATATGACTGAAAATTTGAGCTTATCCACAAGAAAAAATCCAATTTCCTGTTTGGATTCTTGGTGGACATAATTTTGTAGATGGAACATGACACTTGTCATTAGTTTCTGCTTTATTGATAAAAAGCCCAATTTGAGGGTCAGGAGGTTACCATGACAACTATAATAATCAACTCACCAGAAATACTGACTTTAGCTTTACATGGTAGCTGGTTGCCAAGTGTTGATCTAAAATCAAAAACAAAGACATAAATGCTAGGAAATTATCAATCAATTTTTATCATTAAGAAAATATTGAGGTTTATCTCCAATTTTCTTCCTCTAATTAAGGACTATAAAAGGCTTTGTTGTCAGCTGATACATGAAACCAAAGTATAGCAGGGCAAACAATTGAAAGTCTGGCATGGGAAAATCTGACCACTTCAAAACATGCCAAGCTTTTCTCTTAATACTGGGAAGTCCAGAGTCTAGTTAAGAGTTTGTAATGCCAAAACAAGGAAGCTTTTTAGGTTTACGAAAACTGCACGAGAAAGCCTCCCCAACATTATTGTCAATGATATGTACTTAGTGAGTCATCCACTTATTATTCCTAATTGTATTATTGCAATTGATTCCCATTACTATAAACTTAGATAGCCATCATTTACTGGGTTCGGAAAAACTGATATGACACACAAAAAGCACTAAGGTCCTTACACATTTTTTCCTAGCACCTCTGCGGTTTTGCGACGCTGAAGTTCTGTCATGTAGGTCATTATGCGGGTGTTGGATGTGAGCAGGTTTTTGGCGGCTTCCAGCATCTGGGCGGGGTGTTTGGATGCCGCCAACAATTTGGCAGTCCCCTCTCGCATCTTGATTTCATGGTCGATCTTTTGCTGAAGATCATGATCCTGTAAAGAGAAAAAAGCAAGTGATTTATTGTTCCTAATTAATGTATGATTGCATTGGTGATAATGCTGACACAGGTCTGTTAGTGCAGATGTAGGTATGCGCTTTATGTTCACGTCTGTATTAATGTGGTATGTTGTGTTGTCTACGAGAGATTCATTGTCGCAGATGAGATTGTAATCAGAAAATTCTCTCATAATTGTGCAGTAAGAATATCTAACAAGTGAGGGAGAAAGTACAAAGTATGTGTGCAATGTGTTATACAAATAAATAATATATTTTATGTCCAGGGTCCAAATTACAATGGGACTAAACTGACCTTAAAAAGGAGGGGAAAAAAATTGTTGAACTCAGAAGGCTATAAAGTTTCAAAATTTCTTGGATGATATATAAAATTTCTGTATCAAGTGGACTCAAAAATGGTAATTAAAAAGTTTCTTTTGAAGTACATTTGATATGGATTGACATTTGATGTCAATGTAAACAACACTCCTTGTGTGTAAATATAAGCTGGCATGGCAGGGCCTTTCCCCATGTCAATAGATTATTTACATTAAATCAATATGGGTTATAGCTCCAATTACTGTCGACAAATATACTAACGTAAATAAGTCAAACCAACACTTCTAGAATACTAGCAAAGTCTTAGTACTATCAATTTCATGGCTGAGTGAATGTCAATTTGTATAATCATGTAAATATCCTCAAAACAGCTGTGTTCGCTTCAAACATAATTAATTCATGAAGTTAGTTCACATCATCTAAATTTATATTAATAATTCATGTCTCCTAGAACACACTGGGTTAAGCCTAAAGATGGGCAGAAAAAAATTCATTCACCTTTACAACTTTATGAAAACAATAAACCCATGTTTACAGTACTGCACCATCATAGGTAATAATCTATAATGATAAAACACCTCGTTAACCTGTAATTTATAGGTACATGTTAAAAAGGCACACCTGAGATGTTACCTGTGATTACCTGGCTCGTTAAGACCGATTTTAATAAGAGGTCAAGTAGGAAGGGACTTCTGAATGACTTATTATTATTTACCTACTGACTCACGAAGGATGTACACACAAACTTAAAAATCGGTAAATCAGCCGGCACAATGTTGTCCCGAACCTGGGCTCTGACTCATAATGAAAACAACAGAGAGGAAATTGTAAAACAATTGCACATCCGTGTGGCAGGTAGTTCTTTCTGAGATAACAGACCAAGTTTTATGAAAATCAATAACATGGAAGACCTGCCGAGATCAAATCAATTCCCAATATGATCATGAAGTGCAGGTGTACTTCCAGTTATGAATTATAAATTCCACTGGTCACCTCAGAAATGTACGTTAGGTTAAAATCAATTATATTAGGATTGAGATGTGTATCCTGTTCAAATTTTTGTAGAGAAATATTTTTGTACCTGTGACTTCAAAGTGGATTAGGTTGTGACAAAAAAACATAACCCTCCTCCCCACCCCCCACCCCAATACCCCTACACCAAGCAGAGCTTTCAATAAGTGGAGATGGGGGGGGGGGGGCAACCTTCAATTTCAATATGCTGCTTTGACTTTCATAATAGCAAATTAAACTGAATGATAGAAATAATTCTATAACAGCCTCTTCAAATGAATAAATTCAGCTCTTTATCTCAAGTGCCTGTGCTCTTTATGTCATATTAAATTATTGAAAGCCCTTGTCCATTCATACTTTTAGATATATATCATGGGCAAAATGTAAGAATTTCTATCAATTTTGAAATTGACGTTAAAATCAAGAAGTCCGGAGTCTTCAGATTCATTCAATTCTTCAGGGTCACCAGGGGGCTTCATCAAATTCATTAAGCCAAAACACACCTGTCCTCACCTGTAAACTAGACGCCAGCTGTCGGAGGTAGTAGACGCTCATATCCTCCCAGATAATGGGGGAGGAAACCTCCTCCGACACCGGCCTGCTGTCCTTGTGTCCATTGCTGAATAGGTCTATCACGGGAAGGCATTTATCCATCGTTAAAATGTCCCACTGATAACTCCTTACCTCCTCAGTGTGAGCTAGCCATCAATCAGGCCATTATACTAATAGTAATAAATGCACTAACTAGGCTCAGTCATGACTTTCACAATCACTAACAGTATATAAAGGTGACACTTCCTGACTAAGTCCTGAAGAACACTGTCTATGAATTACTGAGCAGGTATTTTTCCCTGTACAAACCACTGTAGCTCTGTCTGTTGACTAATGGGAGATATGAACTTATACACATTAAGAAGACAACAACACCAGTGTCACAGAGCGCAGTACTGCACTGCCTTCGACCCGCTTTTTTCTCTCACATCCTTGGAGCACAATGTATTTTTTTTTCACGCTGAATCTTTTCCCAGAGCAACACCGCGTACTGCACATGCATCAGTGGCATCAAAAAATAAGTACCTGTTGAATCACCCCGGGCCGCCTTTGACTGTAAAGATTTCTAATGAGATACCACGATTAATTATAGAGAAAAATTAAACTTCTTCACACCCATTACTAATTTAGTCCAAAACATTATTTTTTTAATGCAGACTGGTTTGTAGAACAGGCACACACATGAATGAATTTACTAACTCCATTCATCCTTAGTCACCACAACGTTCATCAATCAAAATTTTAAAAACACATGGAGAGAGAGAGAAAGAAAAAAAAACATGTTCCATTGAAAACCACAGCTGATTTGCATCCCATTAATTCAAGGTGAGAAGTGAGTGACTCCTTCTGTTGGAACCAACACTTTGTCAGTCAATATAAAAATCACCCTGTCAGAATCCCTATACATCAATAGTTCACAGCATGTTTCTCAGGTTCCAATTTTCCCTACACATGCATGCAATCCACCCCAAAATAAATAACAAAATGGGTGATTACACCATCCTAGATAACGTTATCAAACATTTGCCCCTCGCTGTTCACTTTCACCTATCTGACACCGTGTTTTAAATGTCACACAGGGTAGAGAGAGAGCCCCTTTGTAGATAGCCGCTTCTTATTGGTTTCTACCCTCTGCCCTGTCTCTCAACATACAAAACCCTTTATCCTTTCAGGTGTGCAGGCAAACAGCTGGATACGGACCTACACAGGACTTTTAATTCATTGATCCCCAGGTCTGATAACCCCGTGTTTCCCCATAATCAGCTGTTTTTGTGTTCTTTTATTTACCACACTTAATCAAACTCTTACCTACAAACTATCAAAGATAAAGTACTAATTTTGTAGTAAAAAAAATCAGTATCATAAATTTTTTTTTGAGACCTATAATTTGTCAAATCAAAATGAAGGTCAGAAATTTTCACTATTTTTAAATATTATTTCCTTATTTTAAAAAAAATTTTTAAAAATATATTTCAATAATACATTAATACTAAATTTCATGGAAAATATTTTTATTTTAGACATAAGGTAATATTTTCATGTTCAAATCTGGTCTATGTAATAAATATATGGCATTATATATAAGCATAAAAGGGAAAAAGACTGAAAAAAGGTTGTAGCAGCAATTTGATCACTTTTTTTCATTTATAACAACAAAACAACTGATTTACACCTACACATTATTAGTAAAACCAACTGGTAGACATTATGCAAGAAAAGGTGTGTTTTTATAAAACTGGACTGTTTGAATATTGTCTAGACCTGGCAGAAAGTCTCTAATCTGATCTGTAAATATCTGAAGTGATTAGTCTTTTATAATCCTCCTTCCACTTCAGCTCTGAGAGATAATCCCTTACTTATCACCCCTTACATAGAACATACTAAAATAAATGTACAATCTTATTTATATACCCCACAAACTAATAATCAAACCCACAAAACCTACATCAATCAATCAGCCAAGAACCTACTTAGATTATACATTAATACTCTATTAGATTGAAATGACTGAAGGAAAAATGACCAAACATGAAATTCATCACAGTTTTGATTTACAGGTTCACGCCCATGATCCCTTTGTCACGAAAAACACAAAAGCTAAAAATCTGACAACACTGAATCTGACCTTCTGTTGCACAGCTCTGGTCGGCATCGCTTCATCATCCACCTCCATTATTTGTCATTATACGAACTCTACTTAGAAATAATGGCTATCCGATTTTAAAACCAACAATTCTCCCCGATATTTTTGTTTTTAACCTAAAATCTAGGACCGTCCAGTTACATAACTTGCTCTGTGAGGGTTGTCATTGTTTTTCTATTGAGTTTCTGAAGCTGATTCAGAATTGACATGGGGATTGGCAGAAATCAATAACCCTACATACATTCTTTACCAAACATCAGCAACAAAAGAATATTTTCCAATAACCCATGAATAAATGTCTCATGTCGTAAGAGTTATCTCCCTTTCTGCAGACTCCCAATGCATAAATGAATACATACATGTATATTCTCCCCAAAAATGAACTGTTAGCTTTTACTCTTGAAAATTTCAGCAGGGGGGTAAAAATACACCACTATTCAATCAACGTCCTTGTATCTAGACATATAAATCACAAAATGACAAAACAGCAAAAAATGAAAACAAAAAACTAAAATAGCAAAAAAGGAGAGCTTTACCATGGTGATTTTTCTTTTGGGTGGGGTACTGCGGATCTTGATGTACATAAATCTTTTTTTCATAGTGTGGGCCAGGGAAGGCATGATGGCTGACTGGTATTTTCTTTTGATTTAGATCTCAGATGAAGATAAGATTGAGAAATGTGACCCTTGATTCATAACATAGAGCTTTTATACACCCATATCTTATGCCTGGTGTGTACCAACCTGTTAATTTTACAATTAATCATCTCTTATTTGTGAAATTTCTACCATTAACTGTACCATATAGCCCTTAGTCAGAATTGTAGTTGATAAAGACACAATTAGCCAAGTCACCTGGGGGAAAGCAAAATTATCAAAAGGACCATGTAACTTCATGAGAGATAATTACATGTCTTTTTTCTGGTAATTAAATATAATTAAAATTCAAAAAAATATTTATTTAATTGACTGCCATAAAAATGTGTAGTAATTATTTTCAAATGATTATTTTTTTACAGCTATGAAATTTTCCTAATGAGTGAAAATTAAGTTGATAGGAAATACTGTAATTTCTTTTTTATACACACTAGAAAAAAAAAAACCCTGAAACATGAAGACACAACTCAAACCAAAAACAAAGTAGTAAAACTTAATTTACTTACATTTATGAATACTGGTAAATCCTTTGACATTGTATTCAAAAATGATAGTATACAGAACTTAAGGATTCATTTCCCGAACAATTTTTTTTTTGTTTTGAAAAATCCGTCCCACTTCACCGTTAAGTATTTTCTATATCTGTACTCCAATCATTTCCCCCAATCATACAACAAAAACTAAATTATCATGTCAAATGTCACTGCGTGCCTCTAAAAAGCTGGAGCGTTGATGCTTTTCCTCCATCTCGTCAGGGACTGTGTCAGAAGCATCTTTTTTTATTTTTGTGAGACGGACCCAAAGCCCATAAAGACGGGAATGTTCACAGGAAATCTGGACATAAAATCTAGGACTACTGTGTCACTTCACAGCCATTTCTGTCAAGTTTATAATCATGACATCTGTTTAATCACATTATAATTACTGGTTCTTCCTTTTTAGACAGATAGGCACATTGTTAGGCCAAAAGACCCATTAACTTACATATGCTGATGGTTTTAATGAGATTCTTGTATATCTCAGATCATTTATTAGTAATAACAGTTAGTATGTATCAAAAATATAGACTCTGACTGTGATTTATTTGGAGAGGGAAGGAGGGGTGTGTGGTATAAACAGGGTTTGAGCTTCAAAAACTTAATGAAATTTTTGTCCTTCAGTTGGTAATCTTTAATTTTAAAGAAAGATCTCTGAAAGAATTTTTTTCTCTTATCAAATTATTTCCTTTTAGTATAGAAATAAGAACAAAATCAAATACATCCCCAATGATCTCTTAAAAAATACTTCATGCAATATTTGGCAAAAATCATATTAATCCCATAAGTCTTTATGCTTTATAATAAGCAAATTAACTTCCTGAATTCACGAACAAAGAAAACAAATTGCAGCCAATATGATTTTTTTAAATCATCCCTTGGTGCCCAACCCCCTGAGCCATATGGTTACCACAGAATGGTTTTCATTATGAGCACACTTAAGTTTTTACCTCAAAAGTGGGATCCATTACAATTTCCCAAGTCCAAGTTTTGTGTATTTATAATTAGACCTTCCTCATGGATCATATATTATTGTTAATATTCTTAAAAATAATTATTTGTACCCATGCATTATTCCACTTCTAAAAAGATAAGGAAATATTAAGGATCTTCTTTTATGTCCTCTAAACAAACTTATTATCTTAAAAAAAGGAAGTAGAAAACAAAGTAGAATGATAAAGGGTGGAGTGATATAATTCAACCAATAAAACAGATATATATTATTGTTTCCACTTTTCAGAAATGTACAGTATATATATAGTGAGAGTCCTCCCAAAATGTCTATAAATACATGAGTTCATTATCTGCATCAGGACATAACCTCTATGCTAGCCATAGGGCCCATAAAATCTGCCGTCACAATAAATTAGAGGACAAATGAGACTAAATAGAGTGTACAGTAGTTAATCTTCCCAGTGTTTAGTGTTTACTGATGTCCCTCTAGGAAATATATATCAAGGGCTAAAAATAAGGAGAGATCGAGCAGCAATACTAACTGCTTATGTTCACTGTTAATTTGACACATAAGAGACCAGGAGTTATGCCCCTTATATTTTCTCAATGAAATGAATCCAAACATCATGTACATTTGAAAAGAACTATTGAAGGAGCGGAATTACTCATTCGACAAGGATCAAACCAAACAATAGTATCACTAGACAGGGGGTGTTAATTAACACAGCAGGGGGGATATCAGGTGTGTTATACACAGGGTGGGTGTGAAGAACCTGATCACAGGACTGCCTGTGGGAAGATGTTATACACACTGATGTCACAATCACTTATCTTTACTCATTATGGAAACTGGGAAATAGATTCTTACATTAATTACACTAGTTAATACCCTTAATTCATGAGCAAGAAAAAATACTGTGCAAAAACATTCATTTATTGCATATATATTTAAATTTTGATATTCAGTACTGACTTTTTGTAACAAATTTATATTAATAAATATTTTTTAAAAATATTTTTTAATTTAAAATATTATAATTTTTTTAAAATAAATATTTAAGAAAATCTTATATTTTATTTTACACTTTCTGATAGTATGTCTTGATTGCAATACATCAAGACACAGTGAAAGCATGCAGACCCTAAAAGTTGTAAATTGTCAATTCCAAATTGAACTATTCTCCCCCTCCCCCTTGTGAACTATGAATTTATATATTCCACTAGAGAGTGTGCATTACTAAATAATGTAAGGCAGGCAGATGAGCACCCTGCTGAACTTATCAAAAAAATCTCCTAGTACCCCCAGAGGGCCCTACAGATAGGAAAGTGACAGGCCATTATCAGATCTTGGGTAGCATTACTTCCCCAAATTAATCCTTGTCTATTTGTTATCCACAGGCTGCATTGTTCCAAGGTGTTTACCAAGGAGATTGTTAAGTCTAATAGGTGGCAATGGGGAATTTGTATTTATTTTTGAATTATTGGCCACTCATGACAGGATATTGTCAAAGTTCCCATGCCCATAACATGTGATTATAACACACCTGTATACAGGTATACCTCTGCCTGAATGTCATGTGATAGAGGTGTGGTCAAACATTACCCTTATGCAATAACTAGCAAAGTACTAAATCATGAAATATACATTTTCAAAACAAATCCTGTATATTCCATTCACTAAATGTTATTCTCATGTCTCTTATATCATGTATATGTTGATTTTATCACTGCATGAATTATGCATGCAATTGATATTTTGAAAAAAAATAAGTAAAAACTCCAAACATACCACATCTTCTGAGCATGTCTTGCAGTATCGAATTCTGTAGGCCTGAGCTAGGTGGTTAAGATACTTGAAGTTTGTGTCGTAAGGCAGAGAGTAATCTTGGAATTTCTTCATCTTTTTCCGCAACACATTCATGGACACCCTTCTCTGCAGACTGTGACGTAATGTATCATTTCTTCTCAGGGGCTGGCCACGTTGTGGAGTGAAGACTGATTTATCAATTTGTTTTGGTGGCTTCCATGACGTACTTTGGGGAGAGATGTTTTCAGCATCCTCATCATTCTTCAAAAAAAAAAAATTTACAAAACATGCAAAAACCAACATTAACAAAAAATTTTACAAAAAAAACCCCAATGAAATGGTTAGACGAGGATCTTGACTTATAGTCGTGTAAAGAAATAACTAAAATTTTTAAAGTAAACTATGCCTTCACACTTTAGAACCATGACCATAATCGTGATAATGATAAATGATGACTCATTGATCATGCTGATTGACCATTGACCAACATCATGAATGATACAAAAACATTTTTTTTTTTTAATCTGTATTCGAATTATCCTTTTTTCTGAAAGACTTTTCTACGTTTTTATAATATAAAACTCCACACATAAAGAATTTATACCGGTTTGCTTGTCATTCGAAACCATACCTGAGCATCGTGATGGTCGAAGCGAGCAGGAAGTTGAGGGAGTTGTTTGGCATTTGGGGGAAATGGCAATGCCGATTTCGATGTTTTCTTTCTCCTCTTGAAACTAAGACCACACGTTCCGAAAACAAAAGTAAATTCATCGTTTTCCTCATCTTGAATTTCGCGCTTGCGTTTACGTGTTGGCGTATCCATCTTTTCGTTGGCGAAGACAACTCTCTAAAATTGAAAATAAACAACGTAGCGCCATCTATCAAGGTGCGAGTATAATATCAACGGCAGATAACTCTGCGTATACATGGTAAATGCGGAAAAA
The DNA here is from genome assembly GCF_032062105.1 of Saccostrea cuccullata. Classification (NCBI taxonomy): domain Eukaryota; kingdom Metazoa; phylum Mollusca; class Bivalvia; order Ostreida; family Ostreidae; genus Saccostrea; species Saccostrea cuccullata. The sequence goes on from NW_026932574.1 coordinate 62,263, forward strand.
AAAATCTAATTTAAATATAATTTTCACTGATGGATATAATTAAACAATTTTAATTTTATCTTTAAAAATATTTATGTAAATGTTTCGTTTCATCATTAATAATGAATTTAATAAGATGAACCAGTTAAATTAAAGAAAAATAATTAAAAATCAGAATTAAATTAAATTACTTTAAATCATAAATCAAACCTCTGCATTCAGGTGATTATAAGTTCATATGATTATATTTCTATAAATTTGGTTGTTTAAATATTCCTTGTTTTCTGTTTGATTAATGTGTTTTTGATTCCAGGTATTTTCTTCAAAGAGCCACTTCCCTGGAGCTAATTTTAATGTTCTGAATTCTGAACATTAGACTGGTTTAAAGAACATGCTTTTCTTTGATCTTAAAATTGAAAAATAAAAATTTACAGAACTTTTTTCCACCTGCTAGGAAATTTATTTAACTTTTGAATATATTTTCAAAATTTATTTAAAAATGGAATAAAAAGTAATGAATATTTGAAATAAAATTTATGGTAATTATACTACCATATAAATCAAAATAGAATATATTTTAAATTTTAAATCATGATTTAATTCTCAAGCATTTAATTCTCTACTCTTTTTTCACATAAAAAATTACAACAGTTAATTCATTTAAAAAAAAATATATATATGAAAAAAAAAAACTTTAAAAAACATAAAAAATTATATCATTAGTTCATTATTAGCATATAAATTTAATTAGGTCAGTAGAACATCAGCTTCTAGTGTAACAGAAGATTAATTTTTCACCCTAAACATCAAGGGACTAGCAATAACTCTGATTGATTGAGAGAAAATAGTGGGCTATTCACCTATAGATAAATCAATTATTCAGTAAACTCATCTCTCTCTCCCTTTCTCCTCTCTCTCTCTCTCCTCTATATAGGAGGGTACAAAGCTTTTATGAATTTCACCCATCTTGTCAATTTCTGACCAAGAAATTTGATGTCATATATTTCATAAACAAAGGTTAGGGATAACTGGTGTTGCATTTAGATTGTGAAGACCACAAAGCATATAAGGAGAATTGGATACAAGAAGGCCTAACGGCAGGTAACAGATGGGATGATTTTGCATTCACACCTGCTGCAACATTATTGACTTCTTTTCTGCATGGTCTTATCCTGCTCGATGATCCATGGTCATAGGATGAGTAAGATTTTGTTTTTAGATTTTGGGAGAAATTATGTTAGGAAAGCTATTAATTCTTTTTCCTTGAGTTTATGAAATATGGAATTTTTCAAAGAAGTTCAGGTAAGTCTAAAAATTATGTAATCTATATAATGTGCAACAAATGTTTCTCAGTTTATAGTAGACAATGTTTTCAGGCAATAAGCTTTAAAATCCATCACATTGAGAACTATTTGCATAATACATAGATCTGTCAATAACTGATTCTTTAGTTAAGATTAATTTTGAGCTTTAGAGCTCAGATTGTGTGATAGCGCACCTGGAAAATGGCGAAACAGAAATGTTATTAGGGAGATATTCAACACAAAATGTATGGACAAAGCTATTAAGTTGTTAACTTTCCAGGACCTTATTAAAGGTGTCATATGAAACTTTCCAGGCATTGAACCATATTATTCGATTAGAAAACCATTCAGAAACACTGCCTTTTGAGCCATTTTGCCAATTCTTCAGACATTATTTCTATTTTACAGGCAAGATCCAGAGGTACCAGTTCATAATACGAAGATGGAAAATGAAGTGAATGATCTAGACTACTTGAATGACATCATCCCTTATAGGTGTCCGAAGTGTAGAGATGAGAGGAAATTTTCCTCCCTCTCCGATTTACGTCTCCATTTGGAGAAAAATCATTCTTATCAAGTGGGATATGTAAGACCTCACACAAGGACACAGGTCTTCGATGCCAAATCTGTAAAAACTAAACAAAACACCTCTATCAATAATAAGGGATTTCTGAGAGAGGAGCCACCTTCTTCCAAGAGTGGATCCTTAGATGGAAGATCTTCCCCTCTGCTTCAGAGCTTCAAGGAAGATGCCAGGATACTTGAGAGTGAACTCCAAGCAGCCAAGGAAGCTGAAAGGAGGAACAAAATGAGACTGAAGAATGGCGAGAGGGAGAAAATGGATGAATCGGGCACGATCCATAATTTACATCACAAGTTAATGTCGTCTAGAAGTCGGCAATGGAGGGCTGAGGAGGCTTTGTATAATATTGACAGTGTCCTGGAAAATCTAGAAAAGTCTGCCGAGAAGCGATTCCAAGATCAGAGAGGAGTTATCAATGATCTTGTCTCAAATCTAGACAACAGGGAAGAGCAGTTAAGTCAGGCTAACACAACACTTCAATGTTTGCAGAGAGAACGACAGAAATTAATGAGAGAAACACAAGAGATGCTTCAACAAAGTGAGATCAAAAATGAGAGGCTTGTATTGGAACTTGAGAGAAGGGATGATGTTTTACACTCCGTGGAGGGCCAATTAAAGGCCCTGAGGGCCAAAACTGAGGAGAGCATCAGACGGAAAGACAATGAGCTGTTAGTGACAAAGGATCGTGTTCATCAACTGGAATTGGATAAGGAGACTTTGGTGAGGGATGTTGAGGAGTTATTGACGGCAACTGATAGAGACAATACAATGTTAAAACAAACACTTGATTCCAAAGAGAGGCAGCTCAGACTGGTCAATAATGAACTGCTTAAAATCAGGTGAAGAATTTTATTGTTCTTATCTACTTTCATTCATTTTCTTATCTGGAGTATTTTTCAGTTGAAATTTGTTTTGATATTTAGAATGTGGCTATTTTCAAGGGGAATAACTCTTTTGAATACTGTAGAACTGCTTTTTTTTTCCCAGTGAGGTTTAATTTATGCAATGTACATGCATGGTATTAATTTTTATGTGGAAATTTGTCCCATTGTACTTAAAGTTCATATAAGGCATATATAAGTGGCAATCTAAGAAATCAACAATATAATTTTTTCCTTATAAATTTAATAGAAATTTTGATATAATCTGAAGAATTATGCCCCTTGAAAGACTACATTTACTGTATCTTTGAGAAAGACATTCTTTCTTAGAACTGAGCAGTCTGACTTAATGGATGAGAGTATGAAGCTGTATGAAGCAGCAGAGAGGGGAAATCAGAAATTAGAGAAAGTCATACAAAGCAAGGACAGTAAGCTTCACCAGGCTGAGAGTGAACTCTTCAGGATAAAGAAGGTAGGAGAAACAAGATAAGGCTAGTCAAATGTATGCCCTGTATACGTAGATCACAGGAAAAACCCCAGTTGAACCAGGAATTTAAAAAATAAATAAATGAATTTAAACAATTATCATCCCATCCCCAAAAAGTAATGTCTGAATAAAATTATGAAAACTGAGCAAACTACTTATGATTTTAACTTGTGAGTTACAAAGGTAGACCTAGATTTTTTTCATATGGTTACAAAATCTATTCACTAAGAAACACACATCTTCATAGGTGCAAGAGAATTTAGTGAGTGAATCCCAGCTTCTGACAGAACAAGCTGACAGTCACAGCCAGGCCATGAGGAGGGTCCTAATAGAGAAAGAGGGGGTCATCTCCTCCATAAAGCAGGAACTGGGGAGGGTGACAGCAGAGAGGGACAAGCTACTGCAGACAGTAAAGCAAGCGCCTGTCAAAGTCCAGGCCTCAGAAGGAAATAATAGGACTGAGGCTCTCAGCTCTCTAAACAGGAATGGGACAATTAAGGATCATGAACAGGAGGTGCATAATCAAGGGGATATAACTCTTCAGAATTCTGATGAACACATTCAAAGGGACATAACTCCAGCACAACATGTAAATAATTTAGAATTAAGCAAACTACAATCTGTACTTGAGGAGAGGCAAGTTCATTTGGAAGAAAAAGAGAGGTAAGTCACACTTTTTAGCCTGACTGGCTTCTAGTATTTTTTTCTAGCTCAGATTGTAAAAAATACATTCTAAAGTATAAAAGCTTATTTCATATTAAAAAAAATAATCTTTAACAATAAAATGTGTAATGTGATCAAGATCTTTTAAAATGCTTTATCCCTGAATCCAGGGAGCTGGAATCCTTAAAGAAGTTTATCAACACTACTGCAGAGAAAGAGACAGTAGCTCGTAAGAAGCTGGAGGAGTTTATCAGTGAGCTGATTGATCGAGCTGACCGAGCTGAGAGGGAGCTGGACATGATGAGGAGAGAGGCCAGGAAAACCACCCACCAATCAGCTGATGTACCAGAGAGGGTAAATACCACTGGGGCCAGAAGCAGACTTTGATCTTACGTTATCACTTCAAATACTAAATTTGTTTTTGTATGCATATATAGTAATTACGTAAAAATCAAATATATAGAGAATAATACATACCCTTTTCCATATCACATCCTGTCAAAGTCCAGGCCTCAGAGAGGGGAAAGGGCTGATATTGGTCGAGGGCTGATACAGGACCCTGTGGAAAAGGGTATGTTTTATTATATTTATTACATACTTAGTAATAAAATACAGAACACATTCAGTTGAGAAGAAAATAAGTAAATAATCATGCATGTACACAGTTTAATGTTTCATACGATTTGGGTTTGTTTCTACTTCTATTTCAATGCACTTGATATATTATTTGAAAATAATCTATAGTATTACATGTATTTGTAAATTAAGATTAACCTTATTTTCAAAAAGTTAAAATTAAGAGAATATGAACCCACCAAAAATTGTGTATGATCACAAGTACTGTTATTGTGGTTTAATTTACTAAGGGTGTGATTTTCACAATTATCAGCCCTGCAGGGCTGATATGGATTTGCAGGGCTGATACATATCAGCCCCGCAAATATATCAGCCCTGCAGGGCTTATAAAAGCCATATCGCATATGCAAAAAACCTGTATTTATTACTAAGTGTGTAATAAAGAATGTTACTGATCCCTGTGGTAAATACATGTTCATGATCTGTTTGTTGACATGCATTTCTCCAGTTAGTGCCAATGTTTTGTATATTTATATCATACTAGTGTTAGTGTATGCTATGCTGTTAAAATATCAAATATTTTCGTTTTAAAAGCATGACAGTTTGCTTGATAGGGCGTGCTAAAATTTTGTATGCTGATTATCATTCTTTCATCGATTGGATGTTTGATTTCAATAGAATCAATAATACTTTGCATATGAAACACAGAACACAGCAATACCACTGATAATAGTGACCAATCGTGTTGAATAAACAACAATTACATGTGAACAGACAAAGCAAGTTTTACTTCCTATAATGATGATATTGATAGAGTTAGGTACATAGTACAACAGAAGAAGAGTAGCCTTACTAATTCCATTCTTCAAATTTTCTTATACTTATTCAAAAACCCACCCGGTCAAATCACAACAAATATAAATACATGCTTTTTTTAAAACAGGAAACGAAACGAGCTTCGACTGACCACGTGTTGCTGGTGACTACAAAATACAAATGCCTTACTGGTAAACAACCCTTCAATATGATTGGCCAGTATTATCAGGGATTGTTGTATTCTGAGTTTCATATGCAAATTAGTATTGATTTCATTGATCCAATTGATGAGTAAAATGATAACCTGCACACAACGTTTTAGCAGGCCCCATCATTGAGCAAATTGTCACGCTGTTTGTAAAATGATAATACTTTTACGTATTTCTGAAGTCAGCAAGTTGCAATGTTAAACAAATGTTCCATTTTTTAGGATGTTCAGATTGTAATAGAAAATCAAAGACAGCAGCATTCTAGGTAAGAAATGGATAATTTCTCTCTATATTACACTCCGACAATGAAGATGCTGCAGAGAGTACTTCTACAATCTCTTTAATCTAATATTGATTTTACACTTTTTGATGAAACTCATGGATAAGATATAATGCAAAATCTTTCAGAATGCCTAAATCCAATCAAATAACAGCAAACTCTACACTTGGATCATCAACTGTACACTCCTCTCTGGCCAGACATCTTGTTGAGGCTACAGTTGAACCCTGGCAGAAATCCTTCACAGCACCAGCATCCAATCACAGCAAAGAACATCTATATCAGAGAGATTCTGAAAATACCACTGAAGAAGATATCAAACCTGTAGCTCAAAGAAATAGCAGGAAGCCAGTCCCAAAAAGAAGAAACAGAGCACATCAGCCAAAGGAATCAGAATCTTTTAGAGCATTACAACACCAGTCCTCTAATGACACAGGAGTTATGTCCCCTGATGAAGATTCTACAGAGTACTCTCCCTTGCCAACTGCAAAGTTTCCAGACAGGAGACAACAGTTTCAGAGAGCTGATTCTAACCAATCCTATGTTTCACAGAGACATGGTTGGATGGATCCGGATTCTGTTTTGTACAGTGAGGTCATGGATGACTCCGAGTTGGAGAAAATCAGTGTGGAATCTTTTAACAAGCTTCCAGATGAACTTCACCAAATCTGTGGAAGTGATCCAAAAGTGGTTTACATACCTTTTAACAGAAAGACAGGTCAACCCATCAAAATGGAGCCACACCGAGAAACTAAAAGTGATCTTGTGGGTAGACACAGAATGTGTTCACACACCCCTAGATAATTCACTGTGGTAGCTTGTTTTGGTTTCACATGCACAACATCTTTATTATGGGTAGGGTTTGAGTTTATTTTCTTTTTTTATTTTTGTTATCACATAATGTTTTTCCTAATTTGGAAATGCTTGTAATTTAAAAGATTTATGTGGCTTATTATAGATAATTTATCAATACACTGGTAACTGGTGCATGCTCAAACTTTTGCATGGTTTTATGAGTCACAATTTCAAAATTAAGTTTTAAACTTAGCTAATAGTATTGAATCATTAAAATTGTGGGAGCCAATCTTCATAGATTGCTTAAATTTTACAGGTTTGTGGTGATGTAATTTTGTACATGTATATTCTCTTGTATGTAAAGAAATATAACTTTGTAACCTTCATTTATTAATTCATGAAAGATTTTAATTTTTGGAGAAGAGGTACCCACAAAGTCCGCAAAAATTGAGCCAAGTACCACAAAATCTTATGATTCCACAGAAAACCAGTACTTTGTTAGCCTACAAAAATTCAACAAAGAACAAATTTAACAAAGAAATTTAGTTTTCTTTAATGTTTCAGAATACCCAAGAAAACCCTGATCAAAATCAATCCACGAATCAGCTTACCCAAAAGACCCTAAGCCAAGAAAAAACCCATGAAGAACAGACCTCTGACACTTATACAACAAGTCACACTGAATTCAAAGAAATTCAGCCAAGACAAAAGCTTAATTGTCAGAAAGAACCTAGTAGCTCTAAAGATAAACATAACAGAAAAACAAAATCCAAGAATACTTCTACAAAATCATCTAATCCTGGGAGTCATCCAAAGCAAAGAACTAGGGAGAATAGTAAGGAGAAAGTGACCATGAAGAGCATTGGGGTGATGGCTGACATACCATCGTTCCAAGGTTCGTCTATGATGCATGAGTATATTTAGATGGCTAGTATTATAGAAAAGAGAATAATTCTAAAAATTATGATGTATTCCTTGATTTTTAGGTACCAGTACAGAGTCAGAATCGTGTGAAGAAATGGAAATGGCTGATAATTCACTTTCTGATGTCAACTCATTTTCAGAAGACTGTAAGTGATTATTTTTATACAATGTATAGAATTCATAGATTGCAGATCAAGCTTTATTAAATTGAATTGCTATCACTGACATCAGTACTATAAATTATAATTATACTTGAACTAATCTGACACTGTAAACAATTTCATTGTGAATCCCAACCTTTATTTTCATTCCCATTTTGTTTCCATATGGGTGAAAAATTCTCCAGAGAGATGTTAAACAACATACAATCAATCAATCATTCCCATTTTACTAGTGCATGTAAATAGGTTTCACTGAATTTACATAAAAAATTAAAGAAATGAATATTAAATATTGCAGATCCCATGGAAAAACAGGATTCATTTGAGAAAGAAGTTGATGAAAATGGTATTATATGGGGCCTAGATGAACAATCCCACAATTCACTTATGGAATCCAGAAGATTTAGTCCATATGGGAGTGAAATGAAGAGTTCCTCAACTCAAGGGGGAGCACTCTTGGATGAGTCTGATTCGCTGGATGACATTCCTGTGAGAGATCAAACCAATAGAAATGGGGGATACCACTCAGAAGAAAATGAAAATGCAGAATTAAGCAGTGTCTCTTTCCACACATACCCACCAGGTAGAAAGCAAGTGAACTTTCAGACAATTTCTGGACACAGTGATCCCACACATTATGGGGGTTTCAAAAGGTCACACAAACACAGGTTCAATCCTAAGAATAGAGGTTATGATATTCTTGCCAATGATACAGATGAAGATGATTATTATGAAGACATTCAAAGATGGAAAGACTTGACAGCTGATGTAAACACAGATCTTCAGAGAGAGATGGCAGTGTCTTTTCCTAGGCTTCCAATTTTTTCCAGAGTAGGAAGACCTGAAAATCCAAAATGGCATTCAAGACAATCATCCACCAGATTACCAATGTCTACCAGATCAGACACATTTCTTAGTCAACAGAACTATTCAAGACAAAGAGAGGGTCATCCAGAATATTCATTACATTCTGTTCTACCCTTTGGGGAACCACCACAAAGAACAATGTCTTCACCAGGGCTGTATAAGAGGTACATTACAAATGAAGACATTCCACGTTTTCATAGAAATTTCCATTCACCCATTTCTTTGTCTTGGGGACCATCCTTCCAGAGAGAAAGATTCACCAGAAATGTTGGAAATAGGCTAAGTTCTAGTTTATCTAACCTAAACCAAAGAGCAGCTTCAGAACTTTATCCCAGAACTTCTGTCTGCAAGGATTCTACTACACAAACATGGTTGCTTGATAGACAGCTTACAGAAAATGATCTTCATTATATGAAGGAAATTTCTAGCTCTGTTTCCTCTTCTGATAAAACTTCTGCTAGAAATTCACATTTTGGTAGTCAAACACATACCTCTAATCAGAAATCAGAGTCTGTTGCTTCTTATTCAGTTGGGGAACAAAGCAGCAAAAGATCTACTCTGTTTGATGGCAACTCCTCTCCATCATTACCAAATGAAGACAAAATTAATAAGCAGCAAGAAGAGAATAGTGGGAGATCTGGGAAAGGCAATGTTAACACACTTCAAGGGGCTCACAGTTCTTCATCTTCTGACATTTCCAAAGATAGAGGGACCCCAAATGCTAACATTTCCAAAGAAAGACAATCTTCAAATACTGATAACTGTTTGCACACCCCTTCAGCATCTATATCCAGCAAGTCACACACTAGTATTGATGCTTTAGCTCAACAGCCTCCTGAGAGATTAAAACTTGGTTCAGAAAAGACTGAAAGTAAAATAAAAATAAAAGATGAAACTGATATAAATGACAGTCAAAAAACATACAACTCCAATACCAGTGGAGAATTGTCATGTACAAAGTCAGGTAAAAATGCAAGCACAGTAGACAATGATTTAGATCAAAGTCTCATTAATAGAAGATCAATGGTTGATGAAGAGACAAAGCTATTGGCAAAAAGTTTGACAGAAGATGAATTGAGTAACCAATCTTGGAACAGTATACAAACTTCTGAATCAAATAGTGATGCAAATGATTCAAAACATCTTGCCAAGAATTCCAGTGACTGTGAACAAAGAAAGATGTCATTTTCAGATTTTTCTGAATCAGACCATAGCAAAATTGGCAAAAGTGATGACAAACAGGGTCATTCTCAGTCATCCTCTTCCATAAGTCATTCCAAGTCTGAAGCTAATCCACCCAGTTATCATGGGAAATCTTACAGTAAAGAAGAAGTTTTGTCAAACAAGAATAGTGTTCAGTCAAGAAGTGCTACACCAAATTCCAAAAGTATGAAATGCAAAGAAAATAGTTCTCAGAGCTTAGAAAATAAGCAAAGGTTATCAAATAATACAGAAACATTTTGTGATCCTGATGCCATCAGTTTTTCACATGAAATCAAACATTCTAGTGACCATACAGAAGAAGCAGACGACACCTCAGCTATGACAGACCTCAGCATTGATTCCCATGTTGCTGACATAAGCAACCAGAGCTCTAACTTCAGCAATTTCTTCAAGAACAGCTCATCTGAAAAAGAAAAGGGAGAAAAGGTGGATGATCCCGATAAAGACTTGGATAGCCTTGAAGAACCATTGGGATATCTTCAAAAAGATGAGGCAGTTGGTAAAGAGACTTCAGAAAAGGAATATCAGAGAGATTTGGAGCAGAGCACAAGATGGCATCTCCAACATCAGACTTTGAACCCTTCTCCATTGCCTTTGAAGCCAAAGCCCCTGATTTCTCTGAGCCCCAGGAAACAGAAGATGAGGATGATTTATCCACACTGGACAGCTGTAGTGTAACCATCAGCAGCTCTGAAGGTAAAAATGCAAAATAAATACCAGTTGACATTCAGATAATACACATATACAATTTGACAGTATGAAAAAGTACCGGCTTGTCTAGAAAACATAAGCCTTATGATAAGGGAAATTACTTCATTGTTGAACTTTTAATGATTTTATGGAACTTCATCTCATTTTGCTCTATGAATCAATTGCAAAAGAATTTCCCAGATAAATTTCAAATCTTTTAAACATTGAAACACTTACTGATATTTTTTTATACAGGAAGCAGAGTGTTGACAAACCACAGGGAGGAAACCAGAAGGAGGAGACGGGCCCTACAGAACATTTTTGGATTCCTGGACACGGAATCTCTCCTGGTGGTGGCTCAGGTCTGTAGAGAATGGAAAAAGGTCAGTCGCAACCGGTCACTATGGAAACGGGTGGTTCTGGAAAACAGGAAGTGTTCATCCAAGGTATGCAAGGCATCCGAATTCAGTCATCTTTCATAACTTGAACACAGGAGAACTGTCAAAAAACTTGTGAACTTGAATTTATAATTATTGACTCTCATAATATTTTGAATTTATGTATTTTTCTTTTCTAAATTCAGTTTCTCATCAGTTTATCAAACTGGTGTAGCTCCATGGAACAACTGACTTTGAGGAGTAAGTTCATTCTATGTAACTTTATCTGATATTTATGAATTCTTGATTTTCATTACCCTCAGTATTGTTCATTCTTTTCTACACTCTTGGCAGATCTTTCTCCAAGAAATCAATGGCAAACAGAAGCAGATGATGTTTATCAGAGTTCCATCAGGTAAAGAAATGTAAAATTCTTCATTGTGACCTTTGATAAAACAGTAAGACTTGTCTAATCTGGTTCCAAAGAAATTGGCTGGATTAAGCAATATTCCGGATTAGTTAACATTTTGAACAGTTGAAACAACTGAAAGGGACTAAAAGTTTCCATAGTATTAGACAAGATTTCTGAATATACCAAATCCAAATCAGTCAAATTTCACTGTAAAAATATGTACTTTCTCCTGGTATGGTGAAAAAGTACTATGATGAGATTTCAATTTATAATGTCCATTATTTTGTTCATGATCAGAGGGAGTTTAGAGCCAGGATTAGAGCGACTTCTACAGGTGTGCGAGTCCTCTCTCAAGTCCATCTCAATAATTAGCTGTGGTGCTCTACTGACAGATAAGTAAGACATCTTCACTCTGGAGTTTTTTGACAGTCCTTTTGAGTTTGAGATATTGAGGTTTCACTGTAGACAATAGTGAAAAAAATTTTTCTAATGTTGAGTTATATTACTATTTCAGGAGTATTTGGTTGGTCAGCTGTTATAGTCGAATGCTTCAAAGCGTGGAGTACTTGTCAGATTTATTCCCCCTGGGACCTGACGTTATGTACGCCTTGGGAGCTGGGTGTGGGAATATCACAACCCTCAAGATTTCACCCATTTTTCCATGGTATCATGTACCAATTTAACAAATTTTAGATTTCTGATGCAATCTTTATTTCTGCATGAAAATTTAACCCTAATTTATTTATGCTGTTGCAGTGAAAATGAAGAAAAGTTTTCCAACAAATGCCTGCAGATTGTGTCTCAGTTTTGCTGTGACCTTGAAATTTTAAGCATTGGTGGATCCAAGATAGACATCAATGGACTTGTGCTCATTGGTAAACTGTCTGCAAATTATCTTTGTCTATTTTACTTGATTACTTTTAATGTGAATGTTCAAAATAGGTAAAAAAAAAATTAACATCAACATACATCATGTACAGTTCTATTTCACCTATACTAAGATAATTTCAAATCCTCGGATATCTAAAAGTTTTTTTCCCAGTCAAGTTTGAGAGAATTAACAAGGTTTGACTCTACATCTAATGACAGATTAGTAACAAAATCTACTATAAAGAGAGACATCAGAGAAGGAGCTATAATTAGAAATTACCATATTACAAAATCTGTGGTCCATAATAATCTTTTTTTTTTAACTATTTACATTAGCTAAGTCCTGTCAGAGACTACAGGAGCTGGAGCTCCATCACTGCCAGGAAGTGACATCAGATACAGCTGTCGCCATCTGTAGGCTGGGACTGAAACAGCTTCTGACTCTGTCATTTGTACACACACCCATCACCGCTGACGCTCTCAAGCATTTCTACAGTGGGTCAATTGTTATTACAGTGTACACAGATTCTAATTACTGTCTTAGCAAAAATATTAATTATATGTAAAATGAAATATATTGCATCCTCAATAAGATTCATCAAAAATAAAGTTACTGACAAAATTTTAACCATGAATTTTGCACAATAAATTTAATGTTGAATGTTTTATAGTAAAAAGTGTCTAATCTGACCCAATTCCCTGTGAATTCTGACAATTATTTTATTTTTATTTTACTATTTTCTAAGTACATGTACTTTCCACTTTGTAACTCATCTTCCTGTCTACAATAGCTTCAGATTGATTTTTTTAGGTCACCTGAGTAAACTGAGGTGACCTATTGCTATCCGTTTTCGTTCGCGTCGTGCATTGTGCGTTAACATTTGAACATTTTCAGCTTCTTCTCTGCAACCACAGTGAACCAATTTCAACCAAATTTGGCACAAAGCATCTATGGGTGAAGGGGAACAAAAATTATGAATTTCATGATCCCTGCCCCCCCCTGGGGCCTGAGGGGTGGGGCCAAAACCACTAAAATTAATGCAGTCTTTAAAAATCTTCTTCTTTACTCCTGGACATCAAGCAGTCAAACTGTTTGCATGATTGTAATCAGCAATGAGTCCTCTACCAAAATTGTGTAATTCATGGCCCTGGGGTCAGGGGTTCTAGTGCTAGGGCGGGGCTAAATAAATAGGTAGTGAAAATGCATTATAAATAAACTAACTAAGTGCATAGTTATGATGAGCAAGAGTGCCTCTACCAAAATTGTGAATTTTATGGCCCCAGGGTCAGGGGTTTTGGTGTTAGGGTGGGACTCTATTGATTATATCGTGAAAATACATGAATTCTTTGAAAATCTTCTTCTCTGCTCCTGGGTATAAAATAAACTAACTAAGTGCATAGTTATGATGAGCAAGAGTGCCTCTTCCAAAATTATGAATGTTATGGCCCAAGGGTCAGGGGTTCTGGTGTTAGGGCGGGGCTCTATAGATTACATGTATAAAGTGAAAATACATGAATTCTTTGAAAATCTTCTTCTCTGCTCCTAGGTATTAAATAAACTAACTAAGGGCATAGTTATGATGAGCAAGAGTGCCTCTACCAAAATTATGAATTTTATGGCCCCAGGGCCAGGGGTTCTGGAGTTAGGACGGGGCTATATAGATTATATAGTGAAAATACATGAATTCTTTGAAAATCTTCTTCTCTGCTCCTGGGTATTAAATAAACTAACTAAGTGCATAGTTATGATGAGCAAGAGTGCCTCTACCAGAATTAGGAATTTTATGGCCCCAGGGTCAGAGGTTTTGGTGTTAGGGTGGGACTCTATTGATTATATAGTGAAAATACATGAATTCTTTGAAAATCTTCTTCTCTGCTCCTAGGAATTAAATAAACTAACTAAGTACATAGTTATGATGAGCAAGAATGCCTCTTCCAAAATTGAGAATTTTATAGCCCCAGGGTCAGGGGTTCTGGTGTTAGGGCAGGACTCTATAGATTATATAGTGAAAATACGTTAAATCTTTGAAAATTTTCTTCTCTGCTCCAGGGTATTAAGCAGATGAACTACCTATATAGTTATGATGGACAAGGGCCCTAATCTTCCAGAATTGTGAATTTCAAGGCCCCAGGGTCAGGGGTACCATAGAGGGGGGGGGGCTGTACTTATATACTGAAAATGAATGAATGGTTTGAAATCTGCTCCTTGGTATTAATCAAATATCAAGGCCTAAGGGTCAGGGGTTCATGTGTGGTAGGGGCACTACTGATTATTGCTGAATATTACTGATTAGTTGAAATGCATTTTTTGTTCCCCTACCCTGCGTATGGGTATTAAGTAAACAAACAAAGCAACTGCTAAGTGTATTGTTATGATGATCAATGGTGCCTCTTTCAAAATTGTGAATGCCATAGCATCTGGATTAAAACATGAATCAAATTCAATCACTGGAAAGTTGTTGCATAATGCTCAGGTGACCTATAAGGCCCATGGGCCTCTTGTTCTGCATTACCTGACTAAATATCATAAAATTAAGTAACATAATATTTCATATTTGTTTTAAACCAAAAAAAAAAATTCTCCACTTGTATAGTAAACTCTTTTTTTCTTCATCACTAAAACCGACAGTTCAATTTTTTACCAGGGGGGATAATTCCCCTATTGATTAAGAGACATACGAAGAAAATCCACAGTGGATAAAAAAATTCAAAATTTTTCATATTAATTATTAAAAGAAACTCAATGAAATTTAAAATTTTGTCAGAATCCTGCAAGCACTTAAAGAGCCTCCATGTGGCTTTGTCAATAATGGACTTCCAAAAGGACAATTCTGAGAAAGAGGATGCCAAATTAAAGAAATGGCAGAAATTTGTCAAAGATATAAAGGTATGTTTGTATACAAGGTTACATTTGCCCTGTTTTATTCTGCCTTTTTTCAAATTTTGCCCAGTATGAAATTCACCTAAATTGGTTCTGTTGAAGAAATGATATTGTATGCTAAGTAATATTACTTGGAATTCTTTTCTTCTCCTCTAATGAGGCAAAAGGGAAAAATAAGAGGAAAAAAATTTCCAAGCACATGTAGGCCATTCAGAAAATTCCTTAAAAAAATAAAATATATTAAAGATTAACAGATTCTTAATGTTTTAAATTCTGTTTTCCTTTCAGAGCCTCGAGAAAATCCCAGGCCTTGGAAACATACTGAAACTCAAATTTACAACACACTTGAACAATGTGGACACGAACATTCAATAATATTGATATTTTTAACATTTTGATATATATTATTTTTAATATGGGACTGGAATTAATATGAAATTTCATAATTATTTTCCAATGGCATTTTTTTTAACATAAAAACTATCTATATACATCGTTCTTTGCACAAGAGTGAAATATTTATATTCCTCATATCCTTTGAAATTCTGATATATGTTGTATTTTCAAACATTTACAATGTTACCGTAAAAGCACAGAATACTATAAAACCTGGCCTGGCCCCTTTTGGCCTGGCCCATAAGTTGGACAGATCTGGCTCCAAACCAAACAGAATTCTGATCAAATGATTATAGTATTAATTAGTTTTTTATCCCTTTCTCAAAGCATGCATATTAATTCTCTTAAATAAAACAAAGAAAACAATCCATTAACGATTCAGATGCTCTTTTATTTACATAAACAGAAGACAAAAAAAATTGTTGTATATATATTTAACAGTAATTTTCACTATACATCAATCATTGTCGAATGATTACACAGATTAGGACTGTAGTTCATATAACAGGTGAAAAGGATAAATGTGTACAAGCCTGAAACCATTACTGCAGATGTGGATATTTATGGAAGCGGGTAATATATAATTTTTTTGCTAAATACTCAAAATGAGACATTCTGCATAAATAATATAAAATTTTTGTATCACATTCTTAAAACCCTTCAACTTGAGTTAAAACATCAACAACACGAAATTACTACCCACACATTATCTTTTTTATTGGATCTGTGTCTAAAATAACTAAAACAGTTCCATATTTAAAACTGCTACATAAGGTTTGTAAGTATACGCATTTTTTTCAATAGAATTTGAAATACATAAAATGTTAAATGTTTACAAGCCATGAGCATAATTTCTTCACAAATACCAGTTTGGTTACTATAATATACAATTATGTGTACTTAATTCATAAGCACCTGAAAATGCCCTTTGATAATAATACTTAGAATAAGATATTGTGTATACACTTTTAAGGCTTATAGAAAAGTGCCAGGGACAAAAAATTTTGTTAAGAATACTTGTAAATTGCTATATTGAATAAGTTTATGATATGTTCTAAAACCACCAGGGAATGAACGAATTAATCATGAGAGTATTCACTTAAATCATGTATTACTATATAAACATAACTTTGTTCTAAGCTTAAGATCACTATTTTTCATATTTGTATCCTGAGCTATGGAAATCAAAAACAATCAACAGAAATAATCTGCCAGGAAAACTAACTATGGGTCACTGCAACAAGATTTACAATCAAAATACATGAAATGCTTAGAAAAGTGTCCATATTTTACAATTAAAACAGGGAATTGATAGATTAAAATGAAGAAAGACTTGGTATATGGTATTGACAGTCCTGCTCTTTATAACTTTGATTTGGCTTTTCTGATATCTATGAATGGTTTGGGAAGGGGGTACAAACCCAAGTGCCTCTTGAAATCTGCAATATCATCCACAACAGTGGGCTGCAAGAGAAAAATATAAAGAAATCAAAATATCCTGATAAGAATTTGTTAAGATTGAATAGAATGTAAAATTTATTTTAAGGTCGTGGGTTCGATCCTTGGCCACAACAGACCGAACTAAATAACAAAAATAGCTTCCAACTGTTCATTTGCCAAGTGCTTGGCACTTTGAAGTGAAAAAGGTGTGGTATTTATTGGATGAGACCTTAAAAACAAGGCCCTTATGTCACGGCAGGCGTTGGCATGATAAAGAATGGCCCTGAGTGCCAAGTAGAGGTCTAAATTTGAAGCCTTCACAAGTATTTTATGTCTATACATGAGTGAAAAATTTATCAAACGGGACATTAAACACCATACAGTCAATCTAATATTACCTTTGGTAGATTAGGAGGTACAGGTAAGAGGTCAATTCCATTGCCATTGGTGTTTGGTTCATCTGTACTGAGTTCTTCTGTGGCTGGCGAAATGTGGATGCTGAGCTTGTGCCTTTGTGGGGCATCTACAGCTATGAAATCCTACAACACAGGCAAACAGTTACTTTAAACACCATAGTGTAAAATTTGATTGATTAAACCTGATATCTTAACACAATTACATTGAAAAAGTAAGAGATACAGCAGGTGCTACCATTTAAAGCATGTGCATATAGTTAAATGTTTAATGCTAATTTGCAGTTGTCCAATGAATTCTTGGGTAATACATTTGTAAATAATGATATGACAAAGTAAATTTGTGAAATAGGATACATAGATTTTAATGGAAAGAAAAAAGACCAAATTTTCAGCATACAAAGTTCTTTCTCAATGAAATAATCTCTTTTCATATCAATACCTTGAAAAACTTCATCAAACTGTCCTTCTTAATTGTCTTCAGACATGCAACTTCTATGTCATCTGCAACAAAAGATAAACAAATACTAAAATGCTCATACATGTACATACAGTGTATACTTAGCACAAAGGTAGTCAGTCAAGTCAAAAGTTTCCCAGAAACAAGCTGGCTACACTTGTGGGATATGTATTTCCTTTTGGTATTTTCAAAAGCCTTTTATAGGTAAACTTCATTTATTGAAACTTGAGATGTAACATCCCATTCAAAGAGGCAAACAAACTATTCCTGTAGGACCCTTCAAGTCTACTGATTCAGTTTATCTAACTGATATGACTGTATACATTATCTGAATTCCTTTTACATAGGAATGCTTTGTGATAAGTTGAATTTAGAAGAGTGGTTCTCAGTGGAAAAATGTGAAAGTCGTAAAGATGTACAGATGGATGGAAAGGAAGGATCTGAACAACAGGTGATCAGAAAAACTTTCATCAGCTTATATATAGATTAGGTGAACTAAAATTCAAACTTGCTTACTTACTTGTGCCTGCTACCCCTTCTGAGGCAAAGGCCACTTACAAGATTCCTCCAGGACCCTCTATCATGTGCAATGCTTTCTATTTATCTAAACTTCTTAAATTCAAACTACATGTATGTACAAAAAAATGTCAAACATAGAAATACGTCTAATTTATACCTCTGTCAAAGTTGTATGTGTTGGACAGTATCTCTGACCAGTATTTAGTGTTCTGTCCGTTGATCTTCTTTGGTTTGTCCATTCGTTTAGTGACCAGGGCATTGACGTGTTTGTTATATTCCTCCTCACTCATGTTTTGGATAACGGTCTTCAAGAAAAAAATGTCCGAAATTAGTTTGAAAGAATGATTGAAATAAATGATGGAAAGAAAATTATAAGATTGTGATGAAGATTGTACATGTATTTACATGTATTTTAAAGAGTCAATTTCCAGTGATTTTTTACCCTCTTGAAATTCTTTCATGATAAGATAAAAAATAAAGAATTCAAATTTAATAAATCAAACATGGAATAAAAGACTGGATTACATGTAATTGCTGCATTGTCTATATGTGCTTAGTTTTGAATAAATTATGTAAAAAAAAGAAAGCATAAACATATTTGTCCACAACAAAATATTGTCTGTGGAGACTTCAATTTTATAACAACATAATGAGGTTGAACAGAAATTTTCTGTTAAAAGACACTTACATCCATGTGGTTTAAAAAGGCTTCCACCCTGTCATCCACATACTGTGGCGGTCTGTCTGATTGAATTATAACCCGTAGACCTTGGACTCCACGAGCTCTCCGTACACCACTGAACACAATGTAACCTGTTGTGAAAATGCGATGGCATTCAATGTACAATATTCAATACAGAGTAAACGTTTTTTTCACAGCATTACTTCAACAAAAGATCAAATGTTATTGGGTTTTATTTTAAAAATTTTCATCATAATATTGAAGAGTGACTTAGCCCTGTGTTTCTGAGAGACAGAGCTTTTCTGGTTTTCATATGTTTAGATTGATTCTTAAGCTCTGTAATTTTACTGATTTTTTTAACTATTGTGGAATTTATTTAAATTCGTGGGGGCCAATGTTCATGGGTAAGCAAACTTTTGTTGGTTCGTAGGGACATAATTTCGTGGGTAACTCATATCTACAGAAGATTCAATAGATAAATATGTATATAAAATAAATGTTCTTGGGGATGTAAATTCGTGGATAAGGGTGACCCACGAAATCCACAAACATTGGTCCCCCGCGAACATTGATGATTCTACAGTATCACTCTTACCTAATTGTTCCTTTGTTCTGAGGATGTCGAAGCAGGGTTCCCCCACGATCTGTACCAGTAGCTCCAGTAACATATTGGGCAGTGTGTCCTGCATGCCACACTGATAATAAATGGCTATAGAGCTGCTCTTATGTACTTTGTTGTCTGTGTGATATAGGTAATAACAACCTACAAGGAGACACAGTTAATGTAAATTGTAAGAAATCATTCATCCACTGAATTCCACTGCAAAAAAATAATTATCATAAAAGTATAAAGTTTATCTACATGTTAACAAACTAAATCAGTATTGTAATTTCGTATTTCCTCCTTATATCAGCTTCTTTCCCTCTTTTTTTTTTTTTAAATTCAAATAAATATTTTGGACTACTGTCAATGTGCATGTTTTGCAAATATAATGTTTTATACAAAGAAATACTGACCATCTGGAATCTGGACTTCTCTGTATCTCTTGTACTGACTTGGTAACAACTCTCTGGTACCACACTTTTCTGACAGAATTTTCTCTGTCATATCTATGATGTCTTTGGATTGCTACAATAAAAAAATTTTTCATACATTTCGAATTCTTAACAAAAACTGTATTAAAACTGTTATTTTTACAGTAAAACATAGTTAAAAGAACACACTTCTAATGAATTGATACTTATAGCGAGGTGATTTTTATTTCCCATGACTTTAATATAAGGATAAAATAAATATACGGTCAAAACAAAGCTAAATCATACATCCTTGGCACTTTGTAATAAGAATGTTTTTACTGTATTTAGAAGTCTCTTTGCGTGACTGACCTGCTTTGTCACATTGCCGTAGATTAAGGCTTCAATGAATAACTGGGACAACAGCTCTGGTATAAAGGCCTGCAATTTCTCCACTGTCACATCTGAAAAATTGTTATCAGCAATACAGTTCCATAAATATTTTCAAAAAATTAAGAAATTAAAACAAAGTTGAAAGAACAACAGAAATATGATTGTAGTGTAAAATTGCTGTTTTTGATCTAATTATATTATACAATATTTTCACATCAATTGAAAATGTCATAAAAACAAGAGGCCCAGGGGCCACATCGCTCACCTGAGCAAATCGGGTAGGAAAAAGCACAAATCAGATCATAACTGAAAAGTTTACTGAAGGGGGAGGGGGAGGGGGGGGGGGGGGGGGGCGCTTGAATTTTAATACTACTTGAGAATGCCTTCATATTAATACAGGATATAGCTTTGCTTTTCTTGATAAAAAGATTTGTTTAAAAACATTTTCTTCCTATATATAACTTCATAAAAATTTGAATTTGATTCCCCATTGTTTCCGTCCCTAACCCAAAGGGCCATGATTTGAATAATTTAAATCTTCAATACATGAGGATGCTTACATATCAATATGACTAAACAAAGCTTTTCTGTTCTTGGGATTTTTCCCTTTAATTGGCTTTATTTTTCTTCACTACCCGAAAATGCTTCCATGTAAATACTACTATCACTAATCATGGCTTTGCTATTCTTGAGAAGGAGATTTTTTTAAATATATTTTTATGAATGTAAAACTTGGATCCCCAATTGCAACCACACCCAATCCCTGGAAGTTATGATTTGAACAAACTTGAATCTACACTACATGAGGATGATTCCATATAAATATCACTTATCATGGCTTTGAAGTACTTGAGAAGAAGATTTTAAAAGATTTCCCTAAATATTCCAATATAAAACTTTGATCAGCCATTTTGGCCCCACCCTACCCCCGGGGGTCATGATTTGAATAAATTTGAATCTACACTACCTAAGGATGATTCCACATGAGTTTCATCTTTCTTGGCCCAGTGGTTCTTGAGAAGAAGATTTTTTAAAAATGCCATTAATTTTTCACTAATTCATAATTATCTCCCCTTGGAAGAGGGTATGGCCCTTCATTTGAATAAACTGGAATCCCCTTCACCTAAGTATACTTTGTGGCAAGTTTGGTTAAAATTGGCCCAGTGGTTCTTGAGAAGAAGATGAAAATGTGAAAAGTTTATGACGACAACAACGACGACAACAGACAACGGACAAATTTTGATCAGAAAAGCTCACTTGAGCCTTTGGCTCAGGTGAGCTAATAAAGATATAAAAGAGGAATGTTAATAAATCTGTAATGAAAAGTTCTATGTAGAGTTTTAAAAAATTCTGAAAGTTCAATGATTGTGGCTTATTCAACCCCCCCCCCCCAAGAAAAATGGGGGGATCTTGATTTGAAATCACTAAGGTATCTGAAGATACCATTGAGCACTTTGAGAGCTATCTCTACAATAAATACAATATGTGTATAGTAATTTGGAGGCGACCTTTCTGTGACCTAATTTTACTTTTGTGACCTAATTTTACCTGCGGCAGACTGCAGTAGCTCAGCCTTGGTCCACTGAATCTCAGCCATCAGATTATTGGTGTAGTAGACAGAATGTTGATAGGGTTCCTCAGCAAAGAAATTACGGAGCCCTCTTATATACTGTGGAGAAAAACACAAGAGTAAGGGACACAAGTCCTCCAAATATGTGTTTAAAATAAGTTACCTTTATCTTTCTAAAGGCAAATTGAGCATAAATTTATTATAAACTTAAATACAATTGTACACTATGTGAAATTTAATCTAAAATGCAAATTATACAAATTTTAACCTTAAATGCAAATTATATAAACTTTAACCTTATATGCAAATAATGTGAACTTTAACCTTCAATGGTAATGCACAATATTTGTACATTCTTCTAATCATAATGAATCAGATATCTGGGTTTTTATCAAATTCTAAGGTAACTGAAATCCATTATTTGTTTCTTTTTCAAACTTATTGTATATTTTTACCATTTCTTTATGAATTTCAAATCTCTTTGGATCCACTTTGAAGTCAGTGAGTTTCTCCAAGATCTTCCTCAGAAGAATGGGCTGTTTTTCATGGTAACCTTTCACTTGAAGCTGAAAAGGAGTACAATATTGTTTATGAGTTTATTACTATGTTCCAGTCTGTATTCACATTTTTGTCTTTTAATACTGTAAATCTCTCTTTTTTTGGGAGAACTTTATTTTCACATAATTACGCAAAACAATGTACTTACAAAAAATTTGATTCTTGCTTATATTAGTATTCCTTGACATTAAATTGAGCAAGGACCACATTTCGTGAAATTTTTGACCCACTAATAAGGAGTAAATGACCATCTTGCTAAAATAAGGTGTCGCAAAATTAAGTGATCTACAGTACGCTGTACTTACCACCATGCCCCATATTGTACTCATTAAGTCGTAACTTAATCCCGCCAGCTCAGCGTCGTAGGCGTACTCATTAAGGGCGTCCTTAAATAGCTCGGTGAACAAGGCGGACATGTTGGCATGTAGAGGGTCAATGTATGCAATGGGACTGAAATATGCAATATGTAACTTTAAAATTTATTTACTTTTGATGCAAAGGCTAAGGATACGAAAAAAAAGTATTTAAAAAATTGCTAACTAGGGAAAAGACCAACATAAACAACATCTGATACAATATTAATTATGAAATGTTAAAAGCGAGAGAGCAATTAAACAAAAAGAAGAAGAAGCATAAAGTACACATATAAAAATTTTTTTTGATTTATTCAATGTTTTTTTTTGACATTGATATTTTACCTTAAGAAACAGAGGGGAAAAAAATTTTTTTAAGATTTTACCTTGAAATGTCAAAGTTTATACAAGCTTTGGGCAGTAGGAATTTATCATCCTGTCTGAACCATAGCCTGGTCAGACCAGTTTCTTTAACCATCTCTGGCAAAGGAGAACACTATAAGAAAAAAAATTAGATATGTGAGGCATATAGGTACGTTTTTTACCTGAGTTTTCGGTCTACAGCACTAATGTTTGAGGTTTGATGACCACACTTTAACGTTTAATAAGCTTTTTTTTTTTTCATTAACTTACATCTTTTTCTCTAGGCACAAGATCAAAATTTGTTGGAATGAACTCATTTCTGGGTGGCAAATGAAGATTTTCACCTAATCCACAATTCTTCCATTTCTGTGAATACAAAAGATATGGCAACATTTAGAATTTTATCAGTTTCATATCTTGAACCTGCCTGATCGAATGACCTATGATCAAGGTCTTGACACACCTTTAGGTCATGGCAATCTTTGTGTTGAAAATTGAGAACCAGATACAAATTTTAACACTTTTTGTAGATGTAAAGTTGAACTTGGTGAAATGATGTACATATTTTGGTTTAAGGTTATGACACTACAGTAAAATTTGTCTAATCCGGACTCTGTGTACTCCGGATTTTTGTCCATTCCGTCTATAAATTTTAGTCCCATGCACTTCTTTAACAAATTCATTAGAAAAAATTCTGTGTAATCCGGATACTGTCTATTCTGTATTCCGAACGGCCATACTGGTCCCAACTGCTCATAATTAACGGTAATTATTTCCTCTAATCCGGCCACACCTGAGTTACTTCAAAGCAATTAACACCTTTTGTGGTGGATTCGATAAACTGTGTTTACATTAGCAGTGCCATGAAACGAGCTGAGTGAAACGCGGCGGTGACACAGCCCAGTTGAAAAAAAATTACTAGTATATGATTGAATTACAATTAAAAAATAATAATTTTGTTTTAACTCGATCCTTTCACCACATTATAACAAAAAAATAAATATGTACGCGATTTACAAATAAATATATAAATCGGGATCGAAAATCGGACGCATTTCAAAATGGCGCCACAATACTGTAGGGGAAGACATAATTTTTTACATAAAAATTAAAAGTTCAATTTAATAATTAGCACATCGTAAATAATTGTGCATTACTCTTTTTACATTGAATGAGCTCTTTGACAAGCGAAACGTGATTCGCTTGATATATAGTAGGCCTATATTGCGCGTGCCTGTAAATTTTGATGTAGGTTACATTTCACCCGACTTTCAAACTTCGTGAAAAACAAGAAAATACAGTAAGTCATAAGAGACTATTTTATAATTTCTAGACTCCAAAATATTGATTGATTTCATCATTTAATTATATTTCATATCATGTATAATAATGAACTTGTAAAGTAACAACGAAATTTTCAAAGTAATGTTTTCCTGCATTTTTCCTGCACTCCGGATTCTGTCTAAACCGGCCAAATTTTATGGAACGGGCGGTAGCCGGTTTGGACAAATTATACTGTATCAGTAATCTTTGTATAAAGTATGAGCTTCATTACAAGAATGGGCATGACATAAAACACACATTTTTCTAAAGGCATACCTGCATTTTCTCACCTAAAAGAATGCATGTCATAATTTTCTCCATTGACTGAATGATATAAAACACACCTGAAGTTTTTCCTCTGGAATGTCCTCCACTTTATAGTCAGTGCCGTACCATTTCTCCTTCTGGTCAACTACGTCAGCAAACTTCTTAGCAACCACTCCAATCCTACGAAAAAAATATAATGTCAAAACTGCCTTTAAATTCCAATGAAATGGTATTAAAGCATTGTTATATACCATGAAATTAAAATTGTCTTCAGTGAAGTCTTTACAGAAAACTGACCTCATGGTCTCTGGAACCAGTTTATCAAGCACCATGGTGATAAGGTCAGGTCTGTATTCTGTCAACAGATATGAGCCACTCAGAATCTCAGGGAGGGGATATTTCTAAAAAAAAAATTACAAAAAAGTTACTAAAACAAATGGAGAGCTAATGTTAAAGCCCTGCTGGAAAAAGATAAAGGTTGAAGACAAAGTAAGTAAATAATAACAGATATGAGCCACTCAGAATCTCAGGGAGGGGGCATTTCTTGAAAAAAAAACAAGGTAATTACTCAAACAAGGAGAGCTACTGTTAAGGCCCTAGTCCCCTGCTGGAAGGGGTGGGGGTTGAGGACAAAGTAAGTAAATACTTTGTTTTCATCTGACCTCATTTTTAATTCTTACCTGTGTTCTCCTTGCTAAGAAGGATGTGTAATTGATTGGCATTTCCTTGTCCTTGAACTTGAAGATCATGTCTGAGAGCTGCTGACATTCTTTGTACACCCATTCCTGGGGACCTTCTTTCCTCAGCATTTCTATGTACTGGAACATCTTCAGCAAAATGTCATCTACATGCTCTACAAAGAAAATTCACCTTTATCACAACTAAGAAACTTCTTTAAAATCCCGAGTACAGTACAACATTAGTACAAATATCTCAAATATTGATTCTAAAATACCAGGGTCAAATGAAAAAGCAATTTTAATACAGACCAAGTCCTTCTTCAGACAAATCAAAGTCGATCCTGAAGAACATAAAACCATTGGCTCCATCTGTCTGACCTCCACAGAGGGAGTTCACCCAACCTATAAATAGTAACTGTATGTTAATTACATCACAGAGGGGATTCACCTAACCTATAAATAGTAACTGTATGTTAACTAAATCAAAGAGGGAGTTCACCCATCATATAAATAGTATTTATGTTATAGGAAAAAGTTTTTAGTGTACCATACCTGCATGTGATGTAATTGTAATTTGATTTTTTGTGGAAGCTTTATTTTATGTATTATTTTATTGCAGTGCAGCAATCTGACCTTTTTGTTTGAGTTCTGACAACAGACTTCCTTGTCCTTCATGTCCAATCAAATGACCCAGTATATGTCCCGGCTAAAATAAATTCAATATCAAAATCAGTCTCATTATAAAAGGTTGTTTTTATTGGTCTTACTTCAAACAGTTAAATATTATAAGAGCTTGTTTGAAACAAAAAAGATTTTTTTCCCCAAAAGTTAATTTGCCTAACTCTTACATTTGAGGCGTAGTAATCTGAGAGGTCAGGAATGGTCCATGAGACAGAAAGGTTCCTTAAATCCTTCACAGGCACCGCATAACAGATTTTCTACAAAATGACAAGACCTTTTATTATACCTCATATTCCTTTTAATTTTCAAAGTATTTTCCCTTAAAATTTTTTAGAAATCTATTTAAACAGATTTACACTGTATATGTATTGATGAGGCAACGGTGTATCCATGCTAATCACACGTTTTAAGACTCTCTTACAGGAAAACTTTGACAATGTGTATGTTTACTGACTTTGACGTGCTCTGGACCATAGGGACCCTCTGCCCAGGAAGGAATGTCCACAGATTTATTGGCCACAGGTTCAAACAGTGGCAATATCATCTCCGATAACTCATCCAAAGATTCTGGAAGAAAACAATGCCATACTATATATATAATACTTCATCCTTGGAAACACTTTATTTTCCTTGTCTACAAAGTCTGGTAACTTTTTTCAGCAAAAAAATGCATATTTATCAAAAACTTACACCAATTCCAATACTCTTTAGAAATGATGGGAGTGTAAGCATAAACATTAACAAGATGCGCTTGTGAAACACTATGCACCTGGCAGCAACAAAGTTCCAAAAAGCTATTTTAAGCATATACGTCACAGTCAAGGTCAAAAGGTCATGACCTTGGTGAAATTTGAAAGAACTTAATTAGTGGAGTATGCATATTAAATATGAAGTCTCTAACTCTCACATTTTAAAAGTAAAGGCGAAAGTTCAAAAAAGCTATTTTTAGCATATATGTCAAGGTCAAGATCACAAGGTCATTGAACTTGGTGTCGTTTAAAAGAGCTTAATTAGTGGAGTGTGCATACAAAATATGAAGTCTCTATCTCTCACCATTCAAAAGTTATAGTGAAGGTTAAAGTTGACAACAGACAGACAGATAAACAGACAGACAGGACAAAAACAATATACGCATCGATCTATTGATCCGGATGCATAAAAATTTGCATTAACCTAAACAGCTCAAGACATTATGAATTAAATAATCATTGCAATCTGAATATACTCAAATAAAATCAAGCACTGAGAAAAAAAGTAAAAGAAAATTTGGTATACATTCAATAAAGCCAGGAATTCTCTTTGTTTTAAGTTTCATTATTTCACTCTGTTATACAGAAGACTTTCATACCTTTTCCTAGCACTGCCAGAGACATGATGTTGGAGGAATAATACTGGGAATGAAACTTCAGAAGCTCATCTCTCGTGTTCAGTCCCTTGGATTTAGGAATGGTATCCAAAGTCTCCTTGTTACCTGAGGATTATAAACAGAATCTCTTTAACTTGAATTCAACAGGACAAAAGTACTTCCAAGATCTCAAGATATTTCAGATACCAAGTTCAATATACAAAAAGAAAAAAAAGTTGGGGCTTCTGACTCCTAGCATTCAAGATATCAGTGTTTGAGATAACAAAACTCAGCTGTGTATCAAAAACACAACTTCCATTTACCTGTTCCATACTTGGTGTAATCATGATCGGGATTACCCAGGGACCTGTCCAACATGTTGAACCTCCAGGGATCTTGCTGTAAATTCTTGTCGTTCTCTGAGTTGACAGCATTTACCTCTCTATCAGTGGCAGAGGGTGTAAACAATGGGCACAAGAAAAACTGGGCAAATCTGTAAACATGAATCAACGCCATGGTTTAAATATTCCAGAGCCTTCAGCTCATCAAAAAGATACATTTTTTCCCTCACAAATAACACAGCATTAGGTGTATTTACTAATCTTACAAATTAAGTCAGGAATCTAAAATTTTAAAGATTTGTATTTATTTGTAATTACCTGTCTAGAGCCCCTGATAAGTTTTCTGGTCTGACGTCAAAGAAATAATTTGTATTCTCTGATGAAGTATAGGCATTTGACATCCCTCCATGCTCACTCAAAAACTAAAAGAAAATTCAGAACCTGATGTAATGTATTAATTTATTAGCATGATTTTTTTAATAAGCTTGGATCTGTTTTTTCTGATAAGTCATATCATAAATAGAAAACTTACTTTGTTATATGCATTCTCTTCTTCATACTGAAAAATAACATAACATGTTATTGTAAGAAATTAACATCTGTGAGTAAACCACAACTTTTCTCAGATTATCAAGCTTTAATAGAATCACCATAACAACATTGGCAGGAAGCAGATCTTAAATATCATTACCCTATAAAAGTTGAGTTGAATTTATTTCTTCAGTGGATTGCTTACATTTTCAAAAGCTAAATTTCTTTTTAGAAATCTGACCTGCCCTTCTTACATACCTTTTTTGTTCCCAGAAACAGCATATGTTCACAGAAGTGAGCCAGACCTGGTAGATCTTTAGGGTCCTTCATGAAACCTAGAATGGATACACAATCACTACATATTATGTCATTTTAATCATATCGAAGTTCTTGTAAATCTACATGTATATACTAGTATATAGTACTTTTGTGCAGTAAATGCTTACTGGGGTCCTTAATTTTTCATAAAACATCTTGCATGCATGTACAAAACAATCTTAATTGTGAATATTTTGAACTTTGCAAAGTGAGATATCTGTAGAGATATCCGATACCCTAGATATAAAAGCTGATTATTGAATTCACAACTGTATTAAGCTGACATGACCTTCAGAGGTTGAAATTCCAAAGGTTACAGTAACAAAGGTCAAAAGATAAATACTGACCTACATGGACGTCTAGGGCTGCTGAAGATTTATCCGTTTCTGGGTCACTGACGAGAATGACTTTCATCCCATTTTTCAATGTCATTGCCCGGTAGAGTCGCTTGTCACCAGCAGACCGAATTATGTCTGAATGTTCGACGATTTGCGCAGCACGTTGAGTGGCCATGGCAGAAAGTGATCTATTTATAAATCAAATGCAATACATCAAATCTAAAATCTGCATATTTCCCTACTTATTGTAATGAAAAGAAGTAAATTAGATTTTGGAACTAACTTTAGGTTTCAGCGGACTTGACAGTGAGTTTGTCTCTGGTTAGTTAGGTTAGTAAAGATCTGGAAGTGAAATTTTTACTATAATGTTAATATAATATGTTAAGATTTTGAAAATAAATCAAATACCCCAATACTCTAGTTATATATGAATCAAAATGGATACTGTAAAATTAATAGTTGAACATGTTGAAACATAAATTAGACTAGCAATTGTTCAAAATCTGCTCATTATTCCACGTCAATCTATTATTGTTTAATGCAAAGTTTTAACATTTTTTTTACTAATCAACTAAATCAGGATAGTAAAAAGCAGCAATTTGATTGGCA
This sequence comes from Saccostrea cuccullata, assembly GCF_032062105.1. Lineage (NCBI taxonomy): Eukaryota > Metazoa > Mollusca > Bivalvia > Ostreida > Ostreidae > Saccostrea > Saccostrea cuccullata. The sequence continues at coordinate 91,836 of NW_026932574.1, forward strand.
ATAGCACATAGGCATCGGGGGGGGGGGGGGGGGGGGGGGGGGGGCTTAGCCTCCGCCCCTACTTTTTTATTGCAAATATTAACATAATATAGGCACTGAAAATTGGGGGGTTTCTTTGTTGGTTTAGCCCCCCCCTTTCAATTAGCCACCCCACTTTCAATTTGCTTTTGACGCCTATGCAGCATATATAAAGTAAAAATTGTTCAGTCTCTTTATAGAGAAGTTAAATTGCAATATTGGAGTAAACTGTAGTAAACCTTAAACATTTGGAAAGAATTGAAAAAAGACTACTATAATAGAAAACAAAACAACATTGTTCATTGAAATCAAAAACCGATATAAAATTAAGATTTAATGTATCTTAGTAGAACTTAGTGTTTGAAGGAATTGCATCACATTTTATATCTAAATGTTTTAGAGTAGTCAGTACCCTGGTTTTATTGGGTAGACAGACTACTCGGCCCAACGACACCTCGGCCCGTGCTAGTTGACATCTCGGCCCTGACAGGTCGGCTCAAAATCATTGATATCTCGGCCCATACCGAAGACTGCTCGGCCCATTAGGAATAACATTAAATTTAGTTTGATTAAATAGTTTAATTTTTATACTTCGTATTTTCTATGTCATGGTTATGTAAATGTATACTATGTATATTTAATCACTATACGTTTACTTATAAATGTACAATAATTTCAGTATTTCAGTATTTTCTAACAAGCCACGGCACAGCATCAAATTACAATCCGTTGATTTGGAGATAACAGGTCTATTTATTTATTTACTTTGTTGTTTATTACAATGTAACATTATACATTATTAATATATTTATTAGCCATTTTAAAAAAATGTTTGGTTGCCCTCTCCCGACTGACTGATGAATTGACTTATAATTATGTGTAAACCAATAGGTCTACACAGAAGTTTATGTCCTGGTCCAAAAGATAATTGTTTATTTTTTATATATATATTTTACTGTTTACTTTTAAAAAATCATATTTTTTTTTCAAATCAATTCAATAAAATATCCACAATGGTTTCTTAAAGGAACTTTTTATTAAGATGAATGATTAAGTCTCCCAATTATGGCTTCTCGTAATTAACTCCTCATAGCACATGCATAGTCACCACCCCCTATACACGCGCTCTAAAGGATGCACTGCGTCTTCTTGTTTGTTTAATGATTAGCACTTAATGGATTGTCTCTCTTTAATTACCGTCAATTTGCCGTCTTGGAAGATTGCAAATGTATCAAATTAATTTTCTTTTGCATTTCATAGATATATAACAGCATAAATTATAAATATATTGAATAAAAATAATATAATTCTGTTTGGACCGAGGTGTCTTTTATGTGAGCCGAGGTGTCTGCAAATTTGGGCCGAGCCGTCGTAGCCGAGGTGTCAATGGGCCGAGGTATCGTTGGGCCGAGCAGTCTGACATTCTTTTATTGTGTCTGTATAATATAATTTGTACTGAAGAATTAGTTGATAAAATCTGAAACATACACTGTCACTTTTTTTTACTTTGGCTCAATGGACAGGTCAAGTCCAAAGACTATTTCTACCTACGTAGCTATTAATAGCTACCTAGGTATTTAAAGCTACCCAAAGTAGCTATTTTTTTCCTACTTTTTATATTTTCTGCATTTTGCGGCCAAAAGACCAAACGGCGCAACATGTTGAATATCATATTTATTGATACAGTCACACTAATGATGGATACGATAGAATTTTGGCCAAAAAATGATTACTTCCTGAATCAGCAATTTCCATTAGTTTCTATGCAAAATTGATAATATACGAAGCGGTACCTCGAATTACCGAAATGCCCCTGATTTACTGAAATGCCCATGGAAATTACCGAAATGCCCCCTAAAACTACCGAAATGCCCTTTAAAACCTTAAATACTTTGATTAATATGAAAGGTAGTGAGTTTATTATATATACTTTAAACTCAGAAATTAAAAAAAAAATTACAGATGTGTTTTTTGTTCAAAAAGGTGTGTTTATCTAAGAGAGATAACTCTGGTATTTGTAGTTGATCTATCTCAATGCAATATTCGAAAAAGAACTACATTATTGTTTCAAATTTTATATTACTGTCGAAGATTTGTTTTTTTTTTTAATACGTGAATATAATTTTTGTAATGCTTACTCATCGATCATTTATATCACTTATTTAAAATTCGTTGCTAAATCTCGAGAAAAAAAGATCGTTCGTTGCCGGTTAGTTAATACCTAGCTAATGCTACGCAACTTAATATTTAATCAAAATATTTTTTGATATATTTGTTAACAGTTAAATTATTTTATCAAAATGAACACACATGCACAATATCGACATATTAATCCGATTTGAGGAAAACTGTACACTTATATATATTTATAAATTTTTGAAACAAATGAAAAGCAATTTAATTAATTTTGTTTTCATATTAGCAGACCTATTTTCTGAATGATGTCAATTTACATGCCAAATAATTTAAATTTACTAATGTAAACTTTTATGTTTAATATGCTATATAAGCATTTCATAGTTCTGTTTATTTAGTGTATAAATTTTACAACTCTGAACCCCAGGGGTTTAGTCTCCCCTGCTGCATACACCACTGTTAACTTTGATTGTGTACTGTTATCCATTCAAAGACATGGTTTAAACTAGATCTAAAACAAGTTCCTATCTTTCGTTATATAAATCAGATTTCCCGCGATGATCGAAAACGAAAGTAGAGATTGCCACATGGCTTGGTCAATCGAGTGATTTCTATTGACTTTATTGATAACATTGTGAACTCCTGTGCTTTTATAGACGATGTCAAACGGTTTCATCTAATTTTAATAGCTGTATCTCCTTTTTCATGGCAATGATGTTGACTAAATTTATCGTGACCAATGTAATCACTGGTAATCTTGAGTGCTGTTGTCGTTGTCAAATTCGTGCTTGAAATCTATGTACACATATAGGTACTAAAAAAAGCGTTTGTATGCTTCCGAGTCAAATCACGCGACATCTAACGAGATTTTATGAGAGTGGCTTCAAAAATGGATACCCAAGCGAACCAAAAATACTTAAGACGCAACTTTTGTAGAAAAGCGGTAGATTTCTGAATTAAATCGGTAGGCGGGAGATGGAGTGAAAAAGCGGTAGACTCCCGCCTAAATCGGTAGAGTTAACATGTATGTAAAATGCCTATTAGAATATAATTCAAGGGGCATTTCGGTAGTTTTAGGGGGCATTTCGGTAATTTCCAGGGGCATTTCGGTAATTCGGGTTACCCTATACGAGGTAATCATTTTTTGGCCAAATTTTTGTCATATCCATCATCAGCTAGTGTGACTGTATCAAGAAATTTTGTGCTCACCATGTTGCGCCGTTCCTGCATTTGGCCACAAAATGCAAGTAAAGCAGAAAGTAGGTAAAAATAGCTACTTTGGGTAGCTTTAAATACCTAGGTAGCTATTAATAGCTACGTAGGTAGAAATAGTCTTTGGACTGGACCTGATGGAAGCAATATTTAATTTTTTTTTTTTGCTTGAAATATGAAGTGAATTAAGAATAGTTTGATGAATATATAGCCTGTCACATGTTTTAGCAAATACAACAGAGTTGCTAGTCTCTGTTAGTTATGTCTCTGGCTGTTAAATTTAAACAATGATAAATGCATTAATCATTATTGATTTTTTCAAAATTATGTACACGCTGTAAATTTTCTGTCTAAATTTACAGCAACGCAATATGTCAAACACCATATTTCTGAAAATACAGCGTTATGGAAATTTCAGGATTTTTTGGTAAATATTTTTTTGAAAAGCAATGGGTGCGAATGAGGCGCATTCGAATTTCCTCTGATCCCATGTCATCGCTTACAGCATGAACAACATTAATTTATTACTCCAATGACAGTACGGAAAGGAACAATAACTGGTATAATATCACTTTAAATACTAAAACTTACTAGTTATGGGATAATTTTGCTGTAAAACGGGTTCTTATGCAATCTCTATAAAGTGTTATATCACAGCAGCTGAGCTCACCTATAAGTTGCTTGCGAATGCGATGGTGAAAACAGGGGAGAAAACGTGAGTTTTCTTGCAGATGGTGAAATAAATCTAAGAAAGGAAGAAGCTCTAGAAAACATTGACGTATCCTTTTTCGACCGCTAGCATCTGGTGGAGACTCTTTTCCAAAGGGCACTCTTCTTTGTCAAGAAACAAAAAATGTGATGATGAACTTTTTCTGCTTATCGAGCCCGACTTGAATTTTACGAGACATGGACCCGATTTCAACAAATATAAAAAAAAATATTCACCTGACAATTGTTATTGAGAGACGAAGAATTCTGTTGATCGTGGTTTAAAGATCAAAATAAACTTTGTAGCTAATATTAAAAAAGGACATAATTTAAAAAGTGATTTAAAAGTAAAAAACAGTAAATTCGGTAGTAAAGGAGCTATTTGCTCTTTGTCATGACAGTAAATTAGGGGAAAATCTATTGACAATTCAGTGTGTAAATAATAGCCTAATAATTTGTAAGAAAATTTTTTTCAATCAGCATTTAATTCAATAATAGATTGTATTTGCTTAAAAGGCCATTGTGTCGACCATAGAACTTATGAAATTACAACTTTTAACGAGACTGCTGATATTCTTGCTTCATCAACTTGTTTGTCAATCATCATAATGTACCTCGTTTTACAAATTGTTCATAGGTAGAGCATGCTCTTGCGTATCGAATTAACTCAGATACATAAACTCCGTACGCAGGTGACACAGGCGTCGGAAGCAATTTGAAGGGGGGGACTAATTGAAAGGGGGGGGGGCTAAAACAACAAAAAAGGTAATCCACAATTTTCAATACCTATATAATGTAAGCCCCCGGTCCCGACGCCTATGGGTGAGTAAGTAAGTAAGTATTTCCAATTTTGGGCTCAGAATTAGGCCATATAAAAGCATAAGTAACAAAATAAAGAGTGCAATTTCTAAACGATAGTCAAACAATTAATGAACATTAATGATGATAAGAATACACATACATGTATTTCTCATGATAAATCAACTTCTCTTCTTTTAAAACAGTTATGAATGTAATCTGGTAAAAAAAAAAATATGTGATAACATTATCATTTTCATTACTCGTAAGCCATGTAAACTTGTTTCTTTTAGATAAACTTGATAAATTCTTACAGGTCGTATTTATAGTCTTTAAAAATGTTTTTTCGAAAGTCCTGATATGCTGAACAATCAAATAAAAAATGTATATCATCTTATACACAATCAGACTTGCAGATAGTATGTATATTGCTGCATAAGTAAGAGGGGGGTTGACGATTGAAAAGAAAAAGTCATCAAGTTTATCATAAAGCTTTGTTGTTAGATTACCATAAACGTCCTTTTCTAGTAAAATATTCAAATAACCTAATAGTACCGACATAAGAATCGAAATAAGCATTGTTAATTGACAATACGCCATCGATATATGTAAAATTCGAGTTAACTGAAGGTAACAACAAGTGTTTTCTTTTTCATACATAGATCCTACAATATTTTTAACATATTCTGCTTCAAATGAATACAAGAATATAGGTCTTTAAATATTAATGGGCGCATTGGTACTTACGTAAATTCCAGCAGATCGTTGAAGGACCTGATCTCGAAAAACCACATAGATATTGTCAATCAGAAACTCAAGCATCTATTTAATATCAACTTCAGAGTACATTTAACATTAACGGGTTGTGAGCATATTTCAAGCTCACTAGTCCATTCAAACTATACAATCCAGGAGCAAAGCAAACACGGACCTTAGAGGTTGGACCAGGTGCCATGGAGGTAAGAGCATCCTTTGATGACCGGTTACACTCAATGAATGCTCCTTGTCATGGTCGGAAAAAAAAGACTAAGAATCCGTAGACATTTCAGAGTATAAAAAGGCATAACAGTCAGCATTTGACTTAAATATTTTGTATCTGCTGATCGAAAAGAAATATTTTATCGACCATAGAACTTCCGAAATGATGACTGTAATTTAAACGAGACGTATTATTGATATTCTTCTTTCAACTTGTTTGTCTTGCTTCGTTTTAGAATTTGTTCGTTTTTAGGTTACTACTAGTAAAACATCCAGATATGGAAAAGGTGTTTCGGACTCTATCTTTTATTTTAAGCTTACGATTGGATGAATCAATTTAAGTCTAAACGAGTCTTATGTATGAAAGTAATAATTGCTAATTGACAAAACACCATGAGTGTTTTTCTAAACAAAATAGTTTTTAAACAAAAATGACTAACGGGTAAGGTTCCATTTCCAATAATAAAACAAAAAAACAGATGTAAATGATGACAAAAAAGCTTGAACTTGAATTAAAAATGGCGAAGTGTTGAAAAGTCGTACGTTTTTATGTCGTTCATTTTAAAATTGTGTGATAACAAGTTATCTAAAACTTCATAGGTATTTTTTTAAGTATCCATATCTGATTCACATCACTTCTTGAATACTAGTATATTGTTGTAGAATACACCTAAAGTTTCCTTTCACTGCTGTTAATATTTTAGTGGGGATCAAAGGGGTTTGATTACATTGAATGGAACATATAGAGATAATGAACAGAATTCAAGATCAAAAATCCATAAAACAATACAAAATAGGAGCAGAGCAAACACAGACCTCCAAAACATCAGAGGTGGATCGGGTGCCATGGAGGAGTGAGCATCCCCTGCCGACCGGTCACACCCGCCGCGTGTTCATTGTCATGATCGGGAAATAACGGAAAAATCTGTCGTCAATGCAGTGTATAAATAATGGCCTAACAATTCGTATGAAAAACATCAGTCAGCATTTGACTCAATGATAAATTATACTTGCTGACAAGGTCATGATATCGACAAAAGAACTTATGAAATGATGACTTTTAACGAGAATCCTGATATTCTTGCTTCACCAACTTGTTTGTCAATAATGTATTTCGTTTTAGAAATCGTTCATCCGTAGATAATGATCTTGCGTATCGAATCAACTGAGATATACAAACTCCGTATGCAGGTGATGAAGGTATATTGCTGCATAAGTAAGGACGTTGAAGAATAAAAAGTTAAAGTCATCACGTTTATCATAGAACTTGGTTGTTATTTTTTCAAGTAAAATATCCAGATATGAAACAGATGTGTCACACTCTATAGTATCTTTTATATCAAGCTCACCGGTATATATCGTGTCGACATAAGAATGGAAATTACCAATTGTTAATTGACAATACGTCTTCTATATATATCTAAATATCAAGTTGAAGGCCACAACATCTTTTTTTAAGCATAAGATTCTGGACAAATTGAACCCTCTTCAAACATAATAAAAATTTATACATTTTGTTTGCAAGGATTACTATGAAGTTTAGAAATCTAGTAAAGGTATGGTAACTAAAATTCATTTTGATTGTTGGGAATACATGTATTTAAAATAATGATGTATGATTTTGAAGATTTTTTTTTCTTTACAAAGATGGTTATGGGTATATGTTGGATTTCCATATGAAGAATTTAATTCCAGTTCTAATTTACAACCGAATAATGAGCCTTTCAAACAAAGACAAAGTTATAACCCCCTTTTTTAGCTGGGACCAGCTGATCGTGAAATCTGTCGTATTCTTTTTTGTACATCAGATCAGCATCCGAAGAAAGTCTGGTAGTGTGCATGGTGTGCAAGTGAGGTATATGGAGATAACGAACAGTTTTCAAGCTCAAACATATATTAATGCAATTTATGGAAAAAGCAAACATGGAGCCATAAAACATAAGAGATGGGATCAGGTACCATAGAGTAGAGAGCATCCCTTACCAACCGGTCACACCCGCCGTGTGTGTGTGTGTGTGTGTGTGAGGGTGTGTGTGTGTGTGTGAGTGTGTGTGTGTGTGAGGGTGTGTGTGTGTGTGTGTGTGTGTGTGTGTGTGTGTGCTCCTTGTCATGATCGGGAAATGACGGGGAAATCCTTCGACAATTTAGTACATACTCACAGTAGATATTAATGGTATGACAATTAGTATGGAAATGTCCATAGGATGTGACTAGCTTGTATTTGCTGACAGGATGGATATGAAACATGGTTCCAGGGTCATAAACTTTACAAGAGCTTACTTTTGATCTCAATCTCAATTTTCCACAATAAACTTCTTTTGTAAAAGATTAGACTGAGGTCAAAAGAGATTTCGTCTGAGTTTTTGTTTTTTGACCCCAAAGCCTGCTCCTAAAGCTTTGACCTGCTTTTTTCTCTGGAAAACACTGGCTAAAAATTTTCGAGTTTTGCATCTCTCTTATAAAGCTTCTTGGCTCTTTTCTGATCACCGCGACACTTTTGATAAGATAATCTAAGCAAAGAAAATTAAACCCACATACATGGAAAATGTGTTTTGCAAAGTGTAATTAGAAAAGAACCGAGCAGTCGTACAAGTTAGAAGCAAAATCCGGAAAAAACTACGAAAAATAAGATCGATCAACTGTATCGTCTCCTTTTTATTTGTTTCTATTCAAAGCGCATAAAAGTATAATCAAAGTTTAGTTTGTTAGGATTATGTATTGTATTAGTAACACAAACAAACGGACAAAGTTCCTTTTACTCCCATCGTCGAGGGTATCTGAAGAGAAAAATACGAAGAATGATGTGTATATTAAGAATCTAAATTTCTCTTCTTATTATAGTAGGTATTATATAGTATTATAAGTAGGGGGTGCCCTGTATACGAAACAAGTGCCTGTGTGCAAAGAACACAAAAGGATATGATGTTAAGAAAGGGATGCATCCGTTACTAGTATCCTGTATTTTGTTATCCTTTCACTTTTCTAAGCTGTGAACAAGAGCTTGTCATAAAAGAATGGACACCCAGAAACCATATTCCATCGATCTTTAAAAGAAGCATTTATATAAATATAGTCAAACCTTTCGCATATAAAAGCCCGTTTCTGGTTGCAGTCAGCGGACTTCCACTTTGAGCCAGGGGTGAGCTGGACACAGTTCTTCCTTCTATTGTTGCCTATCCCCTTCTTAAGAGATCTAGGCACACCTCGATTGGTGCCAATGAACCGGAGGACATTTTCTTGAATTATATCATTGGCTGCTATCCATATATTGCCGGCTTAAAAATAAGTATTTTATAAAGCCTTTTTCTAAAAAGTGCCAGTTTTACTCACTAATTATAGTTTTAAAAACCACCAACCTAATTAAAGAATTTACAGAAAATATGCTTTTGGGGTTGAGAATAACGATATTTTTTTTTATACCTGAATGAATTTTATTAATAACTAATGAAATGCAAAGTCCTTTCTGACAAACATAAACCTATTCTATATAAAATCCACTTCATTGAAATGTAAATCTGTAGACATACCTAGTTTTCGCTTTTTTGCTAATGCCACCACATCTCTGTTCTTTTTTCCATTTCGAATTTCAACAAGACGTGCTCCCTCCACGAAGCAAAAGATCTAAGGGTTGTTGTTTTTTTTAATACAGTATTTTTTTTAATATTAGTCTGTTGACATATATTGAAAAAAAAAATCAATGAATTTAGACCCACATGGATGAAATTAACGATCATTGATTAATCTTATCCACCTTGAAAAAAGTAATATCTAAACTAACTTTCTTTTTTAGACCAAGAACATAGTGAGGTAACATACCGCTGCTTCTGGCCAAGTGAACTTCTGATGAAACACTGCATAGCATCCAGTCCGTGTCTTCACATAACCGCGTCCTCGAGGGCATCGCTCTAGGACAGAGATGTACTTATTATTCAACAAGGGATGCTTAATCCTTCTAGGCACCTGATCCCACCGCTGGAAATTCAGCGGGTTCGTGTTTACGCCCTGTTCACAGATTTGTTTTCTTTGTGGTTTTTTATATGCGATCAACCACTGTTCGTTACCTTCACCTTTTTCATTCATATCCAGGTAAATTTGAAAGCAGTAATTTCTATTTCTTATACCTTGCGTATGAGGTTAAATAGTAAAATTTATATTTGAACATACATGCATCTTATGTTCCAACACGCGGACATATAAAAATATATAATCTTTACACGCATATTTCTCCATTCAAAGACAGTCGATTTAGTTTAATCTATATAATATATAGTTATAATTTTGAAGGTCTTCTTAAGGTTCTTAAAGCTACCTCTTCTTCTTCCTCTCCTCCCTTTTTTTCTTTCGTAACGACTGTAAAGTCGTAAATTTGAGGCCTTTTTACATATCTGTCGTTGCTTTCTGCCCGCCAGTTTCCTAAACTTTCTAAATAAGTTTCTTATCCTATTCGCCTTAGGTAGTCTAAAGCAGGTACATTTCTTGGTTTTATTCTGAAAAAAAAATGTCCCAACATTCTGAAGTTACATGTTCAAGAAGTATTGTCAAGGTTAGAGATTGACAAAAGACTCCCATTCAATTAGTAGTAGACAGCTTTTAAAAATGAAAGATATGTTTCATACTTTATACCAATTTTCGCCTTAAATAACCCTTGTATGAAATCATTATTATGTTTATTGAATAAGCGTATGTTCCCTGACCGTACCCATCCCCAAATAAGATATATATGTATGTTGAATAGGTCGGCTTATGTAAAATTTGCTGAACATATCCTATCAACAAATATCTTTCCGTAGAGGAGAGATTCATATGAACATAAGTTGGTCATAAGTTAGATATGGTCTTCATTTATATTGTAAAAAACTAAACACATAATTGCATTCTTTACACATGTATTACTCTAACATCTTTCATTTTGTCTCGTGTTTTAACAACGTAATAATAACCTAAAAAGACACATGGCTATCAAATTCAACTTAAGATTGCACAAAGTCATACATGCAATACATAAACTAGAGACCATATTTTTCTCCTATGAACAATTACATTGTTGGATTAATGGAAAGTCATATGTAAAAAAAAAATTACCTGTATTGCATAATAGCTGAATTTTTTCATTTTCTTCAAGCATTTGCGGTAGCACTGTTTTCGGTTGCTTACTCTGCCAACTTTGACTCTGCGCTTAAAGGCACCAAAAACTGCTTTCGCTTGAAAGCAACCTGAAAGAAAAGGTATAAGCTGTTAATTAAATGAAAAAGTAGTGAATATTTAAAATAATTTTTAAGTGTTTGAAGACGTATACCGGGTATTTAAATAAGCATGGTTTATTTATGTCACTATCTTTTTGGAACCAGTGGCCGTGGTTTGCGAGGATGATGTTAAAGCAGATATATCATATGTATTTTATAAACGAAATACATGTAATATATAAGTAAAACATAGGTAATCAGAGATTACAGAGCTCACCTCAACGAATGTTGTCTTTAAGTAAGGCAAAGTACACAATTACCCAACAAAAAGTGTACATCCAAAAATGCAAAATTTATGCAATTTTGATCAGATACTTTGGAATAGACCTATATAAAAACTTCAAACTAGTTCTTCATCACGAAAATGTGATCAAAATCCAGCATCTGAAGCAAGTTTAAGAGTTTTCATCCCTTGATGCATCATTTGAGCAAGTTTGGTTTATCTAAGCCTCATAGTTTCTTAGTGATAGACCTGCACCCATAACTTTTACCTGGTCCATTATCTGGAAAATGTATGTCGAATTCATGCAGCATCCGTAGCAAGTCCATTAGTATGCACCCTAAGATGTATCATCCATGCGAGTTTGCACAACATAGGGCTAATAGTTACTTAGAAATGAAACCTGCATAAAATTTTCACCTCTTCATTCATCCAGAAAAAAATGTAGGTCAGATTCGGCATCTGAAGCCAGCCTGGTAGAATGCAACCTTAGATGTATCATCCATGCAAGTTTGGTCATTAAAGAGTTCATAGTTACTTGGAAATGAATCCTGCATCAAAAACTTTAACCTGTTCACTCATCCAGAAAATGTAGGTCAGATTCAGCATCCGAAGAAGCCTGGTAGTATGCATCCTAAGATGTACCATCCATGCAAGTTTGATCAACATAGGGCTTATAGTTCCTTGGAAATGAGACCTACACCAAAAACTGCACCAAAAATGTTAACCAGCTCCAAAAACATTCCTTTGCTGAAATTGCAGCATCTGAAACTTTGACTTGTACAATGTAACACATTAGATGCATCTTCCATGCCTGTCTAATCAATATAGGACACAGAAGTACTTAAAAAGAAAACTGCTCTAAAAAACTTAACCTTAACCTGGGACGCCGACGCCGACGCCGAGGGTATTACATAAGCTCCCCCAACTTCGTTGAGGTGAGCTAAAAACGAAACCACGTATTTTTTTACTGATGTAAACGGACTCGGTGTCTTGTTGCTAGCGTTACTTTGGATTTTATAACTTAATCCCTGGTTTAATTTTTTTCCATATAATTCAGTGTGTTTATCAATTTGAGTTTTCCGATCAACAATCAGTAATAAACTTTTTGTTTTTGTATCACATACTAAATAATTTCAAGCAATTCAGCAAATTTGTCAAATACCTCAAATCTTTTTAGTTGATAATTTGTTAGTATGTCCCCATAAATTACAGGTATCAAACTTGTGAGTTGTTTGCGTATACAGTGGACCTTCAGATGTCCGGACGCTTTTACATGTAAATATACATGTACATGCATAATCTTTATACACATATATCTCCGATCTAAGACGGTAGATTTGGTTTTATCTACTGTGAAATTAAGCTGAACCCTGCCATAATATTGTCTGAACTAAATAAAAAATATGAGTAGCTCATAAGGTGATATGTTTGTCTATTAACAAGAAATACTGAATTTTAAATTCAACAAAAAAAACAAAAACAAAAAAACGTCAAGTATGTCTGTTCACAACTATTTGGCATAGTCACATACAGGGATACGTTTGTCCCCTTTTTGTCAGAATTTTGAAAATAAGGGTCTTAAAGTTACCTCTCCTTCTTCTTTTCCTTCCTCTGGACTTTATCTTCCTTCTAGCTCCTTTCCTCCTCTTTTCTCTTCCGGAGCGACTGTAAAGTCGTAAATTTGAGGCCTTTTTACATATCTGTCGTTGCTTTCTGCCCGCCAATTTCCCAAACTTTCTAAATAAGTTTCTTAACTTATTCCCCTTAGGTAGTCTAAAGCAGGTACATTTCTTGGTTTTATTCTGAAAAAGAAATATCCCAACATTCTCAACTTAAAAGTTGGAGAAGATTTAGATTGACGAAAGACAATGAAAGATATGTTTATTACTTCATAGTTACAAATTTTAGCATTTAACTACCTTTGTATACAATCATAATAATGTTTGTTGAAAACGTATTTCTTCCCCAACCCACCCACAGCAATAAAGATATAGTTAGTTGTAAAGCTTCTGAAGATAGAATGAAAGGCCTAAAGCTTTACTGGAGTTTTTCGTGTTTTTCTTCTTTATTTTAAGTTATGTGTACATGTAATATTTGTACACAAAACTTATCAACAAATATTGTTTGGTAGAAATTCATATGAACGTATGTTGGTCATAAGTAAAATATAGTGTTCATCTTATATCGTAAACATACTATGTTGCATTCTTTACCCAATGTATTACTCTAACATCATTTATTTTCTCTCCTGTTTTAACAATGTAATAATACCTTAAAAACATATGGCTATCAACTTCATCCTAAGATTGTACAAAGTCATAATGCATAAACTAGAGACGATATTTTTCTCCCATGAACGATTGCTTTGTTAGGATAAAATTATATATTAAAAAATTACCTGTAATGCATAATAGCTGAATTTTTTCATTCTCTTCAAGCATTTGCGGTAGCACTGTTTTCGGTTGCTTGCTCTGCCAACTTTGACTTTACGCTTAAAGGCACCAAAAACTGCTTTCGCTTGAAAGCAACCTGAAAGAAAAGGTATAAGCTGTTAATAAAATGAACAAGAGGCCCAGGGGCCACAGCGCTCACCTGAGCACATCGGGCTTGAATTTACCCCCCCCCCCCGGCATTCATCATTTGAACAAAATAGAATCTACACTACCTGAGGATGATTCCGTATAAATATCACTAATCATAGCTTTGAAGTACTTGAAAAGAAGATTTTAAAAGGTTTCCCTATATATCCCTTTGTAAAATTTGGGTCAGCCATTTGGCCCCACCCTAGCCCCGGGGGTCATGATTTGAACAAACTTGAATCTACATTACCTGAGGATGATTCCACATGAGTTTCATCTTTCCTGGCCAAGTGGTTCATGAGAAGAAGATTTTTGAAGATTTTTCCTATACACATGTATATTCCTATGTAAAACTTGGGTCGGCTATTTTGGCCCCACCCTAGCCCCGGGGGTCATGATTTGAACAAACTTGAATCTACACTACCTGAGGATGATTCCACATGAGTTTCAGCTTTCCTGGCCCAGTGGTTCATGAGAAGAAGATTTTTAAAGATTTTTCCTATATATTACTATGTAAAACTTGGGTCGGCCATTTTGGCCCCACCCTAGCCCCGGGGGTCATGATTTGAACAAACTTGAATCTACACTACCTGAGGATGATTCCACATGAGTTTCAGCTTTCCTGGCCAAGTGGTTCTGGAGAAGAAGATTTTTAAAGATTTTCCCTATATATTCCTATGTAAAACTTGGGTCGGCCATTTTGGCCCCACCCTAGCCCCGGGGGTCATGATTTGAACAAACTTGAATCTACACTACCTGAGGATGATTCCACATGAGTTTCATCTTTCCTGGCCCAGTGGTTGTTGAGAAGAAGATTTTTAAAGATTTTTCGTATATATTCCTATGTAAAATTTGGGTCGGTCATTTTGGCACCACCCTAGCCCCGGGGGTCATGATTTGAACAAACTTGAATCTACACTACCTTAGGATGATTCCACATGAGTTTCATCTTTCCTGGCCAAGTGGTTCTGGAGAAGAAGATTTTAAAGATTTTTCCTATATATTCCTATGTAAAACTTGGGTCGGTCATTTTGGCCCCACCCTAGCCCCGGGGGTCATGATTTGAACAAACTTGAATCTACACTACCTTAGGATGATTCCACATGAGTTTCATCTTTCCTGGCCAAGTGGTTCTGGAGAAGAAGATTTTTAAAGATTTTTCGTATATATTACTATGTAAAACTTGGGTCGGCCATTTTGGCCCCACCCTAGCCCCAGGGGTCATGATTTGAACAAACTTGAATCTACACTACCTGAGGATGATTCCACATGAGTTTCAGCTTTCCTAGCCCAGTCGTTCTTGAGAAGAAGATTTTTTAAAAATGCCATTAATTTTTCTCTAATTCATAATTATCTCCCCTTGGAAAAGGGTGTGGCCCTTCATTTGAAAAAACTTGAATCCCCTTTACCCAAGGATACTTTGTGCCAAGTTTGATTGAAATTGGCCCAGCGGTTCTTGAGAAGAAGTCGAAAATGTGAAAAAGTTTACAGACAGACGGACAGACAGACAGACAGACGGACAGACAGACGGACGCCGGACAAAATGTGATCAGAAAAGCTCACTTGAGCCTTCGGCTCAGGTGAGCTAAAAAGTAGTGAATATTTAAAATAATTTTTAAGTGTTTGAAGACGTATACCGGGTATTTAAATAAACATCGTTTTTTTATGTCATTATCTTTTTGGAACCAGTGGCCGTGGTTTGCGAGGATGATGTTAAAGCAGACCTATCATTTGTATTTTATAAACGACATACATATACCGTATAAGCAGAAATTTTAGCAAGGATTTAATTTTGGCATTATTAGCGAGGGTGGTGAGATCGCTAAAATTTAATTTTGCTAAAAATTAATTGTGTTTTATTTGTAAAAGCTTCTTTAGTGAACATTTTAAAATCGCTAAAATTGGATCTCGCTAAAAATGAATTACCAGTTTTTAAGGACAAATCACTACATTTGTGTCTCCCTAAAATTTCCACTTATACGGTAATATATTAGTAAAAAACGAAACCACGTATTTTTACTGATGTAAACGTACTGGGTGTCTTGTTGCTAGCGTTACTTTGGATTTCATAACTTATTCCCCAGTATAATTTTTTTTCCATATAATGTGTTTATCAATTTGAGTTTTCCGATCAACAATCAGTAGTAAACTTTTTGTTTTTGTATTACATACTAAATTTTCAAGCAATTCAGCAAATTTGTCAAATACCCCAAATTATCTTTTTAGTTGATAATTTGTTAGTCTGTCCCCATAAATTACAGGTAGCAAACTTGTGAGTTGTTTGCGTATACAGTGGACCTTCAGATGTCCGGACGCTTTTACATGAAAATATACATGTACATGTATGATCTTTATATACATATTTCTCCGATCAAAGACGGTAGATTTGGATTTATCTAATGTGAAATTAAGTTGAACCCCGCCGTAATAGTGTCTGAACTAAATAAAAAATATGAGTAGCTCATAAGGTGATAGGTTTGCCTATTAACAAGAAATACTGAATTTTAAATTCACCACAAAAAAAAAACCCGTCAAGTATGTCTGTTTACAACTATTTGGTATAGTCACATACAGGGATACGTTTGTCCCCTTTTTGTCAGAATTTTGAAAATAAGGGTCTTAAAGTTACCTCTCCTTCTTCCTTTCCTTCCTCTGGACTTTATCTTCCTTCTAGCTCCTTTCCTCCTCTTTTCTGTTCCGGAGCGACTGTAAAGTCGTAAATTTGAGGCCTTTTTGCATATCTGTCGTTGCTTTCTGCCCGCCAATTTCCCAAACTTTTTGAATAAGTTTCTTAACTTATTCCCCTTAGGTAGTCTAAAGCAGGTACATTTCTTGGTTTTGTTCTGAAAAAAAATACCCCAACATTCTCAACTTAAAAGTTGGAGAAGATTTAGATTGACGAAAGACAATGAAAGATATGTTTCATACTTCATAGTTACACATTTTAGAATTAAACCACCTTTGTATACAATCATAATAATGTTTGTTGAAAACGTATTTCTTCCCCAACCCACCCACCGCAATAAAGATATAGTTAGTTATAAAGCTTCTGAAGATAGAATGAAAGGCCTAAAGATTTACTGGAGTTTTTCGTGTTTTTCTTCTTTATTTTAAGTTATGTGTACATGTATATATTTTGTAATATTTGTACACAAAACTTATCAACAAATATTGTTTGGTAGAAATTCATATGAACGTATGTTGGTCATAAGTAAAATATAGTGTTCATCTTATATCGTAAACATACTTGTATGTTGTATTCTTTACCCTACGTATTACTCTAACATTATTTATTTTCTCTCTTGTTTTAACAATGTAATAATACCTTAAAAACACATGGCTATCAACTTCATCCTAAGATTGTACAAAGTCATAATGCATAAACTAGAGACGATATTTTTCTCCCATGAACGATTGCTTTGTTAGGATAAAATTATATATTAAAAAATTACCTGTAATGCATAATAGCTGAATTTTTTCATTCTCTTCAAGCATTTGCGGTAGCACTGTTTTCGGTTGCTTGCTCTGCCAACTTTGACTCTGCGCTTAAAGGCACCAAAAACTGCTTTCGCTTGAAAGCAACCTGAAAGAAAAGGTATAAGCTGCTAATAAAATGAAAAAGTAGTGAATATTTAAAATAATTTTTAAGTGTTTGAAGACGTATACCGGGTATTTAAATAAACATGGTTTATTTATGTCACTATCTTTTTGGAACCAGTGGCCTTGGTTTGCGTGGATGATGTTAAAGCAGATATATCATCTGTATTTTATAAACGACATACATATATCGTATAAGCAGAAATTTTAGCGAGGATTTAATTTTGGTATTATTAGCGAGGGTGGTGAGATCGCTAAAATTTAATTTCGCTAAAAATTAATTGTGTTTTATTTGTAAAAGCTTCTTTAGTGAACATTTTAAAATCGCTAAAATTGGATATCGATAAAAAATGAATTATCAGTTTTTAAGGACAAATCGCTACATTTGCGTCTCGCTAAAATTTCCACTTATACGGTAATATATTAGTAAAAAACGAAACCACGTATTCTTACTGATGTAAACGAACTGGATGTCTTGTTGCTAGCGTTACTTTGGATTTTATAACTTATTCCCCGGTATATTTTTTTTTCATATAACGTGTTTATCAATTTGAGTTTTCCGATCAACAATCAGTAGTAAACTTTTTATTTTTGTATTACTTACTAAATTTTCAAGCAATTCGGCAAATTTGTCAAATACCCCAAATTATCTTTTTAGTTGATAATTTGTTAGTCTGTCCCCATAAATTACAGGTAGCAAACTTGTGAGTTGTTTGCGTATACAGTGGACCTTCAGATGTCCGGACACTTTTACATTAAATATACATGTACATGTATGATCTTTATACACATATTTCTCCGATCAAAGACGGTAGATTTGGTTTTATCTACTGTGAAATTAAGTTGAACCTTGCCATAATAGTGTCTGAACTAAATAAAAAATATGAGTAGCTCATAAGGTGATAGGTTTGCCTATTAACAAGAAATACTGAATTTTAAAAACACCACAAAAAAAAAAAAAAAAAAAAAAGAAAAGGAGTTGAGGATAAGAGACGGGTACCCCAAAGCGTAACAGACGGACGGAAGGGCGGACGGACATAACGATTACTATATACCCTCCCACTTTTCAAGCGGGGGGTATAAATACGAGTAGCTCATAAGGTGATAGGTTTGCCTATTAACAAGAAATACTGAATTTTAAATTCACCACAAAAAAAAAACGTCAAGTATGTCTGTTCACAACTATTTGGTATAGTCACATACAGGGATACGTTTGTCCCCTTTTTGTTAGAATTTTGAAAATAAGGGTCTTAAAGTTACCTCTCCTTCTTCCTTTCCTTCCTCTGGACTTTATCTTCCTTCTAGCTCCTTTCCTCCTCTTTTCTGTTCCGGAGCGACTGTAAAGTCGTAAATTTGAGGCCTTTTTACATATCTGTCGTTGCTTTCTGCCCGCCAATTTCCCAAACTTTTTGAATAAGTTTCTTAACTTATTCCCCTTAGGTAGTCTAAAGCAGGTACATTTCTTGGTTTTATTCTGAAAAATAAATAAAAAAAAACATACAACAGTAGGACATTCTCAAGTTACAAGTTGGAAGGAAAGTTAGTCTTAGGTTAGAGATTAAAGAAAGACTACAATTCAATTAATAGTAGACAGTTTTTAAATATGAAAGATACGCTTTATAATTTATACAATTTTTAGCATTAAACCACATTTGTATACAATCATATGTTTTTTGAAAACGTATATCTTCAGCAACCCTACCCAAACCCAATAAAGATATACCGGTAATTATATGTATGTGAATATGTAGGCTTTTGTAAAATTTGTTCAATATAATTTAACAAATATTGTTTTGTAGAAATTCATATTAATATATGTTTGTCATAAGAAAAATATAGTGTTCATTTTATTTTATATTGTAAACACATGTTGCATTCTTAACTTAAGCATTAGGGTACTCAAACATCTTTCCCCCCTGTTTCCCCGTAATGATAGCTTCAAAAGACGCATGCTTTCAAATTCAACTTGTACAAGTCATACGTCTTAATACATAAACTAAAGTCGATATTTTTCTCCTATGAACAGTTGTTTTGATAGATTAATGTAAAACTATATATTAAAAAATTACCTGCAATGCATAATAACTGAATTTTTTCATTTTCTTCAAGCATTTGCGGTAGCACTGTTTTCGGTTGCTTGCTCTGCCAACTTTGACGTTGCGCTTAAAGGCACCAAAAACTGCTTTCGCTTGAAAGCAACCTGAAAGAAAAGGTATAAAGCTGTTTATTAAATTAATTAAGTATTTTAAACCAATTTCTCATTTTTAATGATTTTTTTTTTATGATTTTTTAATGTCACTATTTTTCTAGAAACTGTGAAACTGTCTGTAAAGAATTTTTTTCAAAACGCTACTGCTCCTTCAGATTGGTCCAGTATCAATAAGGGTTGCTACAAAATTAAAGTTTTCAAATAGAATTTTTTTAATACACTGCCCCTTGTAATAGTTTTGGTCTACATAATATTGGCAAATGCAGTGTATGCTAAGATACAGTCTTCATTATTTATAAAAGTTTTAATCAGCAGAGCTACAGTCTAGTCAGAGGCTTTTGGTTCAGTTGAATTTTCGCCACACAAAAAAAACGTCAAGTATGTCTGTTCACAACTATTTGGTATAGTCACATATAGGGATATACGTTTGTCCCCTTTTTGTTAGAATTTTGAAAATAATGGTCTTAAGGTTACCTCCCCTTCTTCCTTTCCTTCCTCTGGACTTTATCTTCCTTCTAGCTCCTTTCCTCCTCTTTTCTGTTTCGGAGCGACTGTAAAGTCGTAAATTTGAGGCCCTTTTACATATCTGTCGTTGCTTTCTGCCCGCCAATTTCCCAAACTTTCTGAATAAGTTTCTTAACTTATTCCCCTTGCGTAGTCTAAAGCAGCTACATTTCTTGGTTTTATTCTAAAAAAAAAAACAACAAAAAAAAAAAACAACATACGATTGTAGGATATTCTCAAGTTACAAGTTGGAAGGAAATTTAGTTTTAGGTTAGAGATTTAAGAAAGACTACAATTCAATTAACAGTAGACAGTTTTTAAATGTGAAAAATATGCTTTATAATTTATACAATTTTTAGCATTAAACCACATTTGTATACAATCATATGTTTTTTGAAAACGTATATCTTCAGCAACCCAACCCAACCCCAATATAATATAATTATATGTATGTGAATATGTAGGCTTTTGTAAAATTTGTTCAATATAATTTAACAAATATTATTTCGTAGAAATTCATATCAACATGTGTTTGTCATAAGAAAAATATAGTGTTCATTTTATTTTATATTGTAAAAACATGTTGCATTCTTAACTTAAGCATTAGGCTACTCAAACATCTTTCCCCCCTGTTTCCCCCTAATAATAGCTTCAAAAGACGCATGCTTTCAAATTCAACTTGTACAAGTCATACGTCTTAATATATAAACTAAAGTCGATATTTTTCTCCTATGAACAGTTGTTTTGATAGATTAATTTGAAATTATATATATCAAAAAATTACCTGCAATGCATAATAACTGAATTTTTTCATTCTCTTCAAGCATTTGCGGTAGCACTGTTTTCGGTTGCTTGCTCTGCCAACTTTGACTCTGCGCTTAAAGGCACCAAAAACTGCTTTCGCTTGAAAGCAACCTAAAATAAAAGGTATAAAGCTGTTCATTGAATTAATAAAGTATTTTAAAACAATTTCTCATTTTTAATGATTTTTTAATGAATTTTAAAGTCACTTTTTTTTCTAGAAACTGTGAAACTGTCTGTAAAGAATTTTTCAAAACGCTACTGCTCCTTCAGGTTGGTCCAGTATCAATAAGGCTTGCTACAGAATTAGAGTATACAAATATATAGAAATTTTTTAATACACTACCCTCTTGAAATAGTTTTGGTCTACTTAAATATTGGCACATGTAGACTATGCTAAGATACACTCTTCATTATTTATAAAAAATTAAATCAGCAGAGCTACGGTCTTGTCAGAGGCTTCTGGTTCAGTTGAATTTTTGTTGGTTTGTCTTCATAGCAAACTTGTGAATTGTTTGCATATAAATAGTTTAATAGAATTATACATGTACTTGTCAGAATTTTAATGGTTCTTTGTTTATTGTAAAAATGAATGCATATATCTTATTCTGTCGATTTCAGAATCAAAATACAGGTACATGTATTACTTTTGAACCTTTCTTGATTTTCGGTTGACTTCATCTTTCAGTTGACTTACGTGGCTCTCCAGGTTTTCTTCCTCTGCTGGTCTTTCTTCTAGGAACTTTGTAAAGTCTAACAGCTGACTGCTTCCTACAGACCCGAATTCGCCCTGGTATTTTCAACTTTCTAAACCTTCTTATCGATTTTCTTAAACTCTTCTTTATTCTTTTTATACAGAAGCATCTCTTAGATTTGTTCTGAAATTATCATACCATGGAATATGGAGATAAAGAACAGTAAACAAGCTCAAAGGTCAATAAAAATCGAAATGGAAGAGGAAAATGATATGTCCTTCTATACAATCAAATAATAACTGCCTTCAAGCTACCTATACCCGTCCATGGATGGCATAGGGATATAAATCTTATTCAAATTATTTTTATAAGACTTGCTTTAATTAATAGGCAGAATAATTGTTACATATACTGTATACCAACTTTTATTCGCGTGCGAGAAATTTTCGCGAGAACCTCGTCATCGCGAATATTTCTCATCGCGAACCGATCCTTAAAGTCTCTGTGTCTATTAACAACAGATCCATAAAGGCTTGATCGCGAATATCAATTCCCCAGTAAATCGCAAAATAAAGTCCTCACGAATAAAAGTTGGTTTACAGTATTTGGGGAAAGTGACATTCCCTTGTTATAGTCTGATTAAACAGAGTTGATATATTTGATAAATACACCTTC
The DNA here is from genome assembly GCF_032062105.1 of Saccostrea cuccullata. Taxonomy (NCBI): domain Eukaryota; kingdom Metazoa; phylum Mollusca; class Bivalvia; order Ostreida; family Ostreidae; genus Saccostrea; species Saccostrea cuccullata. The sequence continues at coordinate 114,212 of NW_026932574.1, forward strand.
GCTTATGAAATTGAACACCTTTTCCACAAATGAAATGGAGGGTCTTCGAAGACTCAAGGATTGAATGTGTATTTTTCTTTAAATTTTGAGAAAATACCTGAATTGCGTAATTGGTAACTTTTGGTAATTTCTTTAAGCATTTCCTATAGCATTGACGCCTATTCTTTGCCTTGCCAACAGGAATCGAGATGGTACCCGAAACTGCCCTTGCGTTGAAACAAGGAGCAATAAGCTCGTTTGATGGAATCCAAGAAAATATATCTTTTATAGATATATCAAGCTTCGATATACATGTATCTCCAATTATACAAAAGAAGAAAAAGCGCAGCAAGCTTGTTTGTTGGAAACCAAGAAATATGCAAACACATTAAAATAAAACAAATACATATTTTTATTGTATTTTTGAAACTTTTATAGATATACCAAGCTAAAATAAGTTGAAATATATAGATACCTCGATATACATGTATCTCCAATTATACAAAAGATTAGACAATCAAATACAGGGCGTTTTAAATCATTAGTTAAAAAAAAGATAAGAAAGATTCACATGTATATTCGCATGGATAAAAATGATGTATATTACATGTTCTAGTAAGAAAAAGTAAAGTAAAATACTACATGTTGTAAAAGAATGAGATCTATTATTTAATATCTGTTATTTTCCGGATATTCTGAATTTCAGTACGTGGAGTTTCCATGAAATAAAAAATTGCTTTGGTGAAAGAATGTTACATGTACTTATATATTCAAGCGTTTGATATGACACTATGTCGCTCTTCAAATGTGCTACCCTTTCTTTGTGCACTTTTCTTATCTCTGAAATATTTATTTGACATCCATCTCTTTGCCAGGGACTTGCTTACTCCTCTGGGTTTACCATTGTAAAGTCTTACGATGGAACTCTTCTTACATATTTGATTTCGACGTTTTCCATTTAACTTTGTAAAGTCTCTCAGCAATTTTCTTAATTTTATCTTCTGAGGGCGTAGCAAACAGAAACATTTCTTGGTTTTATTCTGCAATTGTTACAAATTAAATATTAGATTTATATACTAGCTTACTCGTTAAAGTTGATAAAGTCTTGATAAAGTCTGCGCATGTTTTGAAATACTTCACAAAAATGATTGAAAATAAGCTGAATTTTTACAGATCAGATATTAATCTATCTACTATACACTGATTAGTGTTAAGAAATATCTGAACACTTTCAATTTTTAATTTCAATTTTTTCAAAATTGATGGCTGCTGAGCAGGAGGAAAACACAAAGACCTAGGAGAATAACTTTTTTTTGCTAACCGAATTTTAAAATAAAAACTAACTTTATACTCCAAAATTAAATCAACATTTATTTAAAAAAAAAAAAACAACAATTACCAGTATATTGCTCTGTGTATCAAAATTATTTTTAAGAAAATTACCTGTATTGCAAAATAAGACAATCGGCCTATTTTTTTCACACATTTTTTATAACACTGGGCCCGGTTATTGGCCTTTCCCGCCGAAATCCGGTTCTTGAAAACGCCAGCAATAGTTTTTGTGGTGAAGCATCCTACAAATAAAACAAAATGTACGAGTAAATGTTTGATGAATTTAGAGATCAACTATATTCTTTCATAATAGAGAAGTTTATATTTCGTTCAGGTATTTGTTCATAACATTTCGCTAGATAAACTCTCTATCTATTATTTTTGCAGGTTATTCCATTTTATATGCTAGTTTAGGATTGTTTTTATATTTTATAGTTTTGTCAAAGTTTATTTGCTTACAACAATGCATTTGTGTGAACGGCTGTTCAAAATAAGAGTGATCCTAGGAGTATAAGAAGTACCAAAAGAATCTTTAATTTCAAAGTTATAATTCAACATATTTCACGTGCCTACTCTAAGTCAAATATTGCCCTGCGAATTATTATACTGTGAAGAAAATCAAAACTTTTCAAGAAATTAAGATGTTCATTTTTATGGATTTTGCCAATGCCACACTGTATTGTCTTCAATTTCTCTTATAGTCATTTATATCTAACAAATCCAAATTTTAAAATAATTTGAAATACCACATTTGGATATTTTTATTTTCATATGCATTACATACCTTTTCGTTTGGAGACAACTCCTGGTGCTACGTGCAATAGCACAACTGTGCACAACAGAAGCACACCAAACTTCATTATTGTGCTCAATGAGACTTTTTATCACAGGCTTTATATAGGAAACATCGCACCAGCATGTCGAAATCCAAGTTTATTAACTTTTTCAAGCTATTTTGTGGCACATGTTGTTCTTTGACAAAGGTTACTATTATGAATATAACAAAGGTTTGATTCACTTATATAATGCATTAACACGTGTTTATTTGTTGGGATCATAACTCAATTTGTTGTGCTCGGATAAGTTTACTTGTACATTATGATGGCCCAATAATAATCTATAATTTAGTTGAACTCACCTGTGTTGTTTTGATATTTATAACTGAAACAAGGAAAAAAAACTATTTTCAACAGGTTTATCTCCAACGGAAAACAATTCAACTCTTTTCAATAAACAAAATTGAATAAAACAAAGACATATCTGTTCGTACATACATGATATATGAATAAAAGCAAAGGAAATTAAAGCAATGCAAAAACTTTTAATTGTTAAGGACAAGTATATATGTTCAGGTTATAAGTAAAATAAACATACTTAAATCAAACAAAGTAATATTTTATTTTCGTGAAATTTTAGGGAAAGAGTGATAAATTTTTCCTAAAATTTTTCCTATGATATATATTTGCTTCAATAAAATATGTTCACATCAATGGTGATCTGAAAGTGACGTGACATGCTGAAAGATTTATTTAATATTTACATTATATCAATGGCACCTGATCCCACCTCTGATGTTTCGAAGGTCCGTGTTTGCTCCGCTCCTATTTTGCATTGTTCTATGGACTTTGATATTGAATACTATTCGTTATCTCCATATCCTTCATTGTAAGTAATACGTTTAAGTAATAGTAAATTGGTACCTATGGTAAATGTTAGTATACTATGTTTTAATTCACTATGCTATAATTGATTTTATACGGAAGCCTATTAGAATCAATGTATGGAGAAAAATATTAAAAGTCGTTACAACATTGAAAGAAAAACCTAGTGATTTTAGCTAGTGTGCCTCGTAAAGTGTTTGTCATGATTAAGTGAGTTTTGAAGCGGGGGTCGTATAGATACTTACATACATAGTGAAAGTTACTTATCAATTCTAGATTTACTAATCTTATCTAGTAAATATACCCAATACCTAGTAAAACTGCTTTTAAGGTAGTGATTGTATGGACAATAAATTTACTAGTCTCCTTAGGACTTTAACTAGCTATTTTTTTTTTTTTTACAGTGAACGCCTTTTCAAAAGGTCATATAACGCGAAAAAGGCGTAATAACGCGAAAAAAGACGTTTTTACGTCTTTTCAAAAGGCGTTATTACGTTATTGCGCCTTTCTAAAATTCATTATTACGCCTTTTGGAGATCAGGTCTTCCAACAATCTATTGGAATTCCCATGAGTATCAATTGCGCCCCGTTATTAGCAGACCTATTTTTGTATTCATATCAAGCAGAATTTGTGCATAATCTTATGCGAGAAAAGAAGAAACATTTGCTGTGGCCTTCAACTCGACAATTAGATATATCGACGACGTAATGTCCATTAACAATGGTAATTTCCATTTTTATATCGATACAATATATCATGGTGAGCTTGAGATAAAAGATACCACAGAGTCTGACATATCTGTTTTATATTTGGATATTTAAGTTGAAAAAGACGTTAATGGTAATCTAGCAACCAAGCTCTATGATAAACGTGATGACTTTAACTTTTCTATCGTCAACTTACCTTACTTATGCAGCAATATACCTTAATCACCTGCATACAGAGCTATATAATTAGTTGATTCGATTCACAAGAGCATGCTCTATGTATGAACAATTTCTAAAACGAAGTAAATTATTGACAAACAAGTTGATGAAACAAGAATATCAGCAGTCTCGTTTAAAGTCATCATTTTGTTACAATGACCTTGTCAGCAAAAACAATTTATCATTTGAGTCAAATGTTCACAGATGTTTTTCATACTATTTGTTAGTCCATTATTTATACACTGAATTGACCATGGATTTTTCCGTTATTTCCCGATTATGACAAGGAGCACACGGCGGGTGTGACAGGTAAGCAGGGGGATGCTCACTCCTCCATGACACCTGATCCCACCTCTGATATCTTGAAGGTTCGCATGTTTGCTCTGTTCCTACTTTGTATTTTGTTTTGAACTTTTGTTCTTGAATACTGTTCGTTTTGAAATACATACATGTATATATAGTCTGAATAAACACGCACAAAAATATATAACTAGTTTGTCAGCTGGACTGATATGCCTTGCTTGGTGGCATTCTGTAGTCAGAGTTGTCTTCCGCTACGCTCACAACACCTCTGTCAACGCCCACTGTACAGGACTGTTGTACAAATTTTAAAAGGTTAAAATTTGAAATTTAAAAAGTAATCAATTATTGTAATTATTGATAAAGATTATAATTCGTAATTGTCCCCCGCTTTCGCGAAAGCGAGGGGACATCAAATCTCATTCGTCTGTCCGTCAGTCTGTCCGTCTGTCATCTATCACAAAAACTTTAACCTTTCCCATAACTTTTGATTTTATTTGCAAAATTTTGTGACAAGAGTAAAAATTTGAAAATCTTAACTTTTACACAGAAAAAAATGGCCATAACTTTTTAAGTACTAGGACTTTCATATTTCACAAATGTATTGTTTGTAAAATAAATAATGTTTTGACCTTGAATAGAAATGTAATTAAAAACGTTAATTATTAATACAACTTTTAATCATATGTACAAATTTTACCAAGAACTTTTACCCTTTGACCTTATATTAACACATGTACTTTTAAAAAAACTTTAACCTTGGTCACAACTTTTAAACAGTAGATACAAGGACTTTTATATTTCATATATGTATTCCTTGTTGCAAGACATTTCATTGGATACCAACAACCACCTTTTCCCATTTCGCCTTAGAAAAAACTTTAACCTTGACCTAACTTTTCGGTGAGGGTCCGGTTTTTCAAAATGTAGATACCAACAAATTTAACACAGTGGTTACTTTTAAAAAAAAAACAACAGGTTAAATCCTAATCAAGACTTTTATATTTCACATATGTATTCTTTGTGGCAAGTGGTTAAATTGTGTTGATCAAAAGCTTATGTAAAAATTTAACGCAATGGTTAACTAACACTGTGTTCAACAACTTTGCCCTTTAATCACTTGGACCTACTTTTAAAAAATCACTTTGGCCATAACTTTTTAACGGTCAGGATAAGGGTTTGCACTTCAAAAAAATCAACTTCCTTTGTAAACATAGGATGTTCATATTAGACACAATATGTCTCACCAACAAAGACTCGAAAGCGGGGGACCACAATGCTTTGAATTTGCTTGGTCGCAAACCACGGGGTTTAGCAAGCTTCATCAAGTGATTAGAGAGGTATTATGGAGATTATGTACTATCCCTCAAAACGTCTTATTTGCAAAGTTTTTAAGGGAAGTAAAAATTAAAATCTTAATTAAAAAATCCTTATAGTTGTAATAAATTAAAATAAATAATGTTTTCCGATAAGAAATATAATTAAAAACGATTAAATACAGTTACAAATTTTCCAGAATATAAACAAGCGTTGGGATGGTGGGAGCATCACCGACAAAGTCAATGCTGTGTTGTTGTACAAAAAATTAAAGAAGATATGGTTCAACAAAATGAGATCATGATCATATTTATTCTCCCTATCACAAAATGAATTAAACCATTACTCCGCACATCCCAATAAACTTGAGATACATTTTCGAAATAAAAATTGTAAACTACAGTGTTTGTAAAATACAAAGAACAAATGGATATTGATTATCAATTAAAGTTTATTTATAACATGAAACATAATTTACTTACACAGTATTGTTGAAAATTTGTTTTTGACTGACCATGCACTTCAGTTTTCGGTTTTATTTTTAGAAAAATGCACATATTTTGCCAAAAAATATATTAACCTGATTTTAAGCATATTTTAACGTAACATTTGCGTTCTTAGTCATGTCCTTTATTTAAACATTAATCACCATAAATTTATGCACATATGCAGTTCGGTAAGATATTTTACAGATAGATGCACTTTTTTCCACATATTTCTACTGAAACAAATTGCACAAAATTGATTCACTTCAACGCATGCATGTATACATTTTTGTATATATTGACTTATTTTTCCATACTTCATTTGATTTCCAAAAATATTTTTCTCGTGTTTTTTTTCTTTTTTTTTAATTTTAAATAAAAATGAAGCTCAGACTTTTTTTCTTACTAAGTATACGTAATTGGTTATCGACAATGTTACAACTCATTTTGAGTATTTCAAAAGATGTGTAGTTTCTCATTGACAGTATCTAAAGAGACAAGTCTTTCTACAATTAATCATCGATTATCAAAGACACGGAAATATAGCAAGAGTTGTTGCTATTAGTATATTCAAAATACAAAGACTCGGGAAGATTATGTTTAATTTGTGATAATGAAACAAATGGAGATAACGAACAGTAATCATGATAAATGATTTTTGTGATATAATAATTTTATTTAAATATTATTTTTTTTCTTTCTGAGCTTTTGTTTTAATTTTATTGATTAAGCCAAAATTTTCCATGTAAAGTAATTGAAAACGCAGTGTGTATTGATTAACTCTTAAGTGAAAGGTATAACAAAACAGTTATAGACTGAGATTCGGGCAACATTTTCACCTTCAGGTCCAACAAATTATTATGTTACTCTTATACCCTGTCAATAACTGTATAATATTTTTTAAAAGTATAAACTTACGATTTTTCAACTGTATAATACACCACTATTCCACACCATAAATTTAAGTTTAGGTTATATGTCATCATTGACAGCTGTTTTTTTTTTTTAAATAAAAATGGAACTTGTAAATTTACTTACATTGTCATTGGTCATTTGCAAAATCATTTTGTAAAAATATATTCGATTGTACATACAAGTACTTTGAAGTTGATATTAAAAAAGATGCCCGAGTTTCTGATTGACAAAAGCGATGTGGTTTTTGGAGACCAGGTCATCCAATAATCTACTGGAACTCCAATGGGTACCAATTGCGTCCTGTTATTAGCAGACCAATTTTTGTATTAATATGAAGCAGACAAAATCGTATGCGTGAAAGGAAGAAAACACTTGCTGTGGCCTTCAACTCGACATTAAGATATATCGACGACGTACTGTCAATTAAGAATGATTATTTCCATTCTTTTGTCTATACGATATATCCCGATGGGCTCGAGATAAAAGATACCACAAAGTGTGACACATTTGTTTCATATTTGGATATTTTACTTGAAAAAGACGTTAATGGTAATCTTACAACCACATTTATTGTTGAAAATTGTTCTTGACTGACCACTTCAGTTTGTTGTGGCTTTATTCTTAGATCAATCCAAGTATTTTGCAAAAATTCTTAACCTGATCTAAAGCATATTTACGTAACTTCTGCATTCTTACTCAGTCATATTCGTTTTTAAACATCAATCCCCATAAATGCACTACTTGGTAATAAAACATTTGCAGATTTACAAGATATTTTACAGATAGTTGCACTTTTTTAAATAATTCAACTGAAACAGATTGCACAAAATTGATTTAAATCAAAACATGCATGCATATTTTGTATATGGTGACTTATTTTTCACTTTATTTTATTTCCAAAAAATATGTTTCTCCGTGAACTTTTTAAAACAAACATTTTTTAATTAAACCTTTTTATGTGTAGTGTAAAATGGTGTGTGTTTTGTAACTACAATATTTTTTTGCTGCTTACATAATTCGTGCAATTGAGGGGGGGGGGGGGGGGGGGGGGGGGAGAGAAAAAAAATGAAAATATCAAAACTTGCATAAGCCGACCAGTTTTTTTTTTCAGAGGATGGAAAATTTATGTGGAAAAAATATATTATATCTAATATATCCTTCAACTTGACATTTGATCTTATTGAAGACAACTGACTTAAGTTACTAAGTATTTTCTAAAATAATTAACAGCATCCAAGCTCAAAGGTTCAACTCTCTCTCTCTCTCTCTCTCTCTCTCTCTCTCTCTCTCTCTCTCTCTCTCTCTCTCTCTCTCTCTCTCTCTCTCTCTCTCTCTCTCTCTCTCTCTCTCTCTCTCTCTCTCTCTCTCGATCTCTCGATCTCGAACTCTAACTCTCTCTCTCTCTCTCTCGATCTCGAACTCTCTCGATCTCGAACTCTCTCTCTCGAGCTCCTAAGGTCCCTGTCGAGCTCTATCGAGAGCGGAGTATGAGAGTTATCTTCTCCCTAATCCAATCAAGAGAAGGGAGTCGAAACGACATAGTAATAAGACTAGTAAAATAGAAAGGGAATTTTTTCCCTTTCGTTTTTTCCCTATCCTATGTCTCCCTTTCCCAGCATATTTTTTTTCACACCACTCTCTCCCTCCTTCTTACCCTCTCTTTCTTTTTTTGTTATTTTTCTGCTTTTTAACGATTCGCTAACTATTGGTCGTAAAAAAACTTAACATACGGAAACATTATTAAAAAGTAATAGTGTTTTAAGTCTGGCATTACTATTATCGCCAAAATTTACGGTACTGGTTGGTTAGATTCAAGCTAAATCATAACCAATAATTTCTAATTATGATTGTGAACGTTCTTGAAAAATTAATTTCCAAAGAAACATATCTGTTAATTTATAATCACGAAATAAACCATAGAAATTTGCAACGCATACAAAGGGGGAGAAGAGATATGCATACAAAAACGTTTACGCTAAAAATAGAGCTATTGAACCACTAAAAGTGCCATGTGCGATTCCCATTCCTACTTAAACATTGTATGTGTATGTCAGATTTTCAGTCAAAAATTGTTTTGCAACTTTTCTTGGTAATTTAAAAGACTTTGTACAAGATATAAACCTACATGATTATTCATGTATAGGTTGCAGATTTTTATTTTACTGTAATTTATTCATGTGATACATATAGGACAATGAATATACATGTAAAACTACATTAAAAGACGTATTTAAAAAGTTATATATAGACAGTGAACATGTCACTAAATGATTCTAATTCCTTTTATCGTTGGCGTGCATGTTTCTGGCCAAAGGATTTGATATATGTATTACTAGTATTTGGTTTACGCTATTGACGATTTGGTGTTCACAAAATCGCCTCTAGTGTAACACTGTCGCCTTTGTGGGATCTTTCTGAGTGGAGTGTTGGTTATTGGACCATGCAATCAATTATAGAGGTTTTTTAAATTCCAAGTCATTCTGTTAAGGACAGATGATACAAACAAATTCTTGTCAAAGAATTTGAAAATAACAATTTGGGTCATGTTTAAATGTATAAAATGAATAACTTTCACCGCGTAGTTTTTAATTTTTTATTCAAATTTGCACAAAAATGGAATTTAAAGTGAAAAACATTTGTATAGATTAAGAAGGATGGTTTCAGAAGGGCGGACTTTTGAACTTCACAGAAGGTCTACAATTTCTTTATATTCAAAAAATTTATTATTTGCATCATTTGCAATGAAATAAGGCCAAAAAATATATACCAATCCAGGCATCCATTTTTTTTGTTTTTATCATCTGTTAGTTATGGAGTTATGGAGAAGGTGTGGGTCAACATAATTTAAAAGAAATGTCTTACGGTATCCAGATTCAGAAGAGAAAAATAAAGTCGGTGGGTATGTGATATTGTTGCTGGGGAGTGGGAGGACGAAAGGGGGGGTCATACAGTCGACATTAAAATTTCATGAAACTAAGACTGCATTTTATAATTCTATAAATATGAAATATCTACATAGGCGTCGGAACCGGGGGGGGGCACTTTTTTTTCAAAGATAGACTTAATATAGACAACGAACATTGCTGCGTAGGTTTAGCCCCCCCCCCCCCCCCCCCCCCCCCCACTTTCCACAGACACGTTGGAGTTAAGGTTTAAAATTGGGAATGTTGTGCTGTTTGGAAAAAAATAATAGGATTGTCGTGTTTGGACAATGGACATCCCCCCCCCCGACCTTTTTTTTTTTTTTGCTTGTCAGGTTATTTTGGGTGGTCCAAAAAAAAGTTTTTCTTACACTTAGCCCCCCCCCCTTTTAATTTGCTTCCGACGCCAATGATCTATAAAGATTATAGCACATATGATACAATAAAAAAATCACTAAGAAATCCGAGGCAGATGCAAATTCTTTTGACATTGATTACCGCTATAGGTATGTGTCGGATTTCAAGGTATAATTTTTTAAACCAGGAACGTGTAGATGAAGAATAGTTAGTGATAAAAAAATCAAAAAAATCATGGAAGTGGTGTGCATCGTAAAAGGAGGGTCCTGTCCACAAACACCTGCGTGTACAGGCCCAGAGATGCCAATTACGACAACCTCGCCTCTGTTTACTTGGATTTGAATCAATTTTTCAGATAGTATCGAATCAAGCGCCCTCTGCTTTTGCTGACTATAAAATCTGCAGATCAAAGTTATTGTAGAAATAAATTATCTACATTAATAGTCTTTCCATCCTCACAATTTTAATGGTTCAAAGTTCAACAACCTAATTCTTGTGTGGTCCCCGCTGAAGGAAAAAATGGTAGGATGCTCTGATGGCCCCCCTTTCATTTAATTATTTAAGCTGGGTTTTTTTTTTCCAAATTTATGAATGATTATATTCTGAATGATAATTATTTTTTAATTATTCAAAAAAATTATATTAATAGTTCATAACTTTATTCTTATGTGTTAGTTATTTTGTTGAAGAGCCTTTTATCTAGGCTGAATTCCAGCTCCCAAAAGTACATGTGACCTTTCGTTTAAAAATAATTATGTTTACAAATAAATTTTATTTCACCACGGATGTAAGAGGTGTGTCGTGTGCGTTTACTTTAAGTTGCATGTACTCTACAACGAAAATTTGGTATCCACACTCATACAAACAGAACACTTAATTGGAAATAAAAAAGTTAATCCAAAGTTTTCAACTCATATTGAGAATTCTTTAACGATGAGTTATTTTATACAGTGTATGTTTGGAGTTTCTAACCAATGCTTACACATTCAATATTTAAGAAAAATTGATACAAGGGACCTCGGCCGAAGGGGTCTCCACGTCCCACAGTGGAATATTCGAACCCGCGACGTTTAAAAAAAAACAGAGAGAGAATTTATTCTAAGTAAAATTTTATTCTCAGATCTGGAATTGAATAAGACTGGGCAGCAGGCTCACCCTGTTTATAATGTCTTCTTGTGAAATATCCTGAAGTTTCAAAAAGTTTCCCAGAACTTTAGTATGGTTGCAGCAAAATTCTTCTATTACTTTTTCCAGAGATATAAAGAAAATTTTTATTTTGATAATTTCGTCTTTCAGACAAATAAGCACGCAAATAATAATCTTGTTTCGTCTCGTATTTAAAAAAAACAACATCAAATTGAAATATTTCGGACATTGAATTATTTACAAAGTCAAGAATTTGCTCTCACAATTAAATATTGTAGGCCTAGTTTCTGATTGAATGAAATGTGGAAGTTATATGCATTATTTTATGAAAAATTATCTAAATCATTCCAACCAGAATTTTTGTCGCAGATGGGACACAAGAGGACATTTTGAACATTATTAAAAGAGCATATCAAACATGCACACATTATAGGTATTTGAAGTTAGAATGCCGAGTTTTACACGGGTTACTTACCTTTGCAAAAGTATGCATTATTTAAATTGGATTGTGTCCCTTTGTAGGGTAAACCCCAAAGATTTTTACCAAACAGTGACAATCATGTGTACTGACTAATGTGATAATTTTACTATTTTACTTTTTTCATTGACAAACAGATTGAAAAATACAGAAGAGAGTTATATACCCGGTAATCTATAATCAATAAATAATAAATATGATGTAAACTTTTAAGTAATGTTAAAAAAAATACCATGCAGTAATAGACGAAATAGTACTGTTTCTTTTCTTTCCTTTTTTATGAAGAGCTGTGTTTTGGTAATCGGTTGGTTGGGCCTAAAGTACAGTCACCCTTTTGATTGCTGATAAGATAATTTTGATGCAAATATTTAAAAGCATATAACTTTGATTTTTCCGGATGATTTAGGTCAAATTTTATTTGGAAAAAAAAAATTAGAACGCTTTTATGATTTTGATTTTTTTCTCTTTTTTTTGCGTCATTTCAAACCAACACTATAAAAGGGTGATTGTTCGATCACAAAGTAACCGAGCATTTTACAGAGCTACTATAGATCTAGCGACATTTCATCATGGCCAGATATCTGCTGTTATTTGTGTTCCTGAAGGTTCTTCTACCAGATGTAGTCTATTCCACTCAGTGTTTTGAACCTGATTGCAACAAAGCAAAATTTAACTACAATCCTTTTAGCTGTCTCGGTAAGTATAAAACTTTAAAAGGGGTGGGACAGAGCAGACTGAAATTCCTTGCAATTGGCTAGTGAATAGGCTATGTATCATAAGGGCCGGGTTGACCATTTGATTCTAAGATGGAAAGGGGCAGGCAGATTTTGATGATAAATAAAGTACTGATTTTGAAAATAAAGTACTTGCTTGGCAACAAAATTTATAATCTGACTCGTAAATTTTGGTTATCCCCCCCTTTAAGAGTCACTGAAATATTCTCTTCCCCTCAGAACGACTTTTAAAAGACTTAAGAATTTTTTGTCAAGTAAATTTTAGTATGTACACACATAGCTTAATTAAAAACTGAACAAAAGTGAGTTCAATATGTTACATTACATTTATAATATAACCCTTTTGCACTGACATTGTGTCTCTGTCATTTTTCACATCTTCAAAGTTTTCTATCCAGTATTTTGGAAAAGTTAAGTTTCTGTGTTAATTATATATTTGTATTGAATTTAATCTTGATTTTTTCTTTCTTTAAATGTGGTTAAAATCTAAATTTGATGTAAGAACTTAAAAAGGTCCTGACAAAAGTATGCTATTTTTGCTGCAAGTACTTGCTTCTACCATAGGGGTCGGAACCGAGGGGGGGGGGGCAACTTTTTTTGTTTTTGTTTTTATCTAAGCTTTATTTTCATTTACTTTCTAAGCTCCATCATCCTGGGCTGCAATAACACCTTGCTGGTCTACATGTAACGGTCAACGACAATCTCCCGTCAACATTATCAGAAACCAGGCAGTCTTTCAGTCAAATCTCCAAAGCTTCAGTTTCAACATTGGAGTTCAAGACAGGTTTATGGTCTCCACTCATATTAAAGGCATGTTATTTTAGTATCTTTGATAAGGATGAAAATTTTAGTGTCTTGGCTTGAATTGGAAAATGATGTTTTTAAAAATTTAGCAAAGATCTTCCATTGCGTCTCGCAAGGACTTAAGATACAACGATGTAGAAAAATACCAAGTTAAAATTTGAAGGATCATATAATAATGCTTGTTCGTTTGTTTTTTAATTTCCTTTTGCCGATTGAGGACTGCAAATTTAGATCTATACTCGGCACTTAGGGCCTTAGGGACCCTTTTCGTGTCCTCGCCTACTGCAATACGACATACTTTTCCAAAGGACCGGTTTCGCGTGGGATTCGAACCCGCCATGTAACGTTAAGGTCCTATAACTCTGCGACTCTACAAAAAATATGAAATATTCCTATATCTTCTCTACTCAGGCGACAACTGCTTGTAATCAGATCGTAAACTGGGAGTTGATGTCTCCAATTTGATTCGATGCGCAAAAGCAATTTCTAAAACGAGACAGGAGATTGACAAAAATTTGATAAAACTAGGATATGAGCCGTTTCGTCAAAATTCATTATTCAACATTGTCGATACAATGACTTTATTCAGCAATTACAGTCTACCCTTAAATCGAATAAGGACTGACATTTTTCAAAGAAATTGTTAGCCCATTTATATTACATACTGAATTGTCTAAGGATTTCCCCTTTGTCCGATCATGACAAGGAGCGCAAGACGGTTTTTGGCCGGTCGACAGTGGATGCTTACTCCTCCATGGCACCTGATCCTACCTATGAGTTTTTTTCGAGGTCCGTGTTTGCTACAGAAGCTCAAATTATTATTATTATATTGGCTATCTATAAAGCTGTGCGTTGAAAAAGCTATTCAACATCGTTTAATTAAGCGTATTTTATCCAGGATTTAAGACAAGTTACAAAGTGGAGGAAGATGTAATTTTGTCTAAAGTGAACCAGTTTGGTCTTAATGGAAAATCGTTTAAGTTGGATTCTTTTCACTTCCACGCTGGGAAATTTCGTAGCAGTAAGGGATCGGAACATTCATTTGACAATGAATTCCAACCCTTGGAGGTAAGTTTACTCATTAAAACAAAAATACACTTTTATTCCTTCTTGTACCCTCGAATTTGGAAAGTGTTAATATAATCACAGGCAAAAGAACATTTTTTGCCGTTTTCTCACTATTTTTCCCCTCTACATTCTGTGAGAACATGTTTCTTTGTTTCAAAACTTTAACACTAAAATAAGATATTTGTCAAGGATTTTTATAATTTGTTGCGCCTAAAGGAAAGCTTGTAACATAATTTCACAAATAGATATGATTACCTTACATTTTTACAGATACTGGGGTATTGGTTTGTCTTCTTTTTCAGCTACATTTGGTATTCTACAACACAGAATACCCGGATGTTAAAACAGCTGCTGGTAATGCAGACGGGTTGCTAGTTATTGGTGTCATGGTACAGGTATGATTAAATGACATATATCGGTTTGTGCTGTTCCTCATTAAAAATACTGATTTTCCCTAAAATTTACTTGTCAAAAATTTGAATGTCTCACATTAATACAAAAATGAAAAAAAAAATAAAATAAAATTGTTTAACAATACTATTTTCACAGGTATATCCTGGCTTTTCGCTGACACCCTTCCCTGGTTGTGAAAATGATTATAAAAGGACCTTAAGTAACCTTATGGGTGAAACACTGTCCAGCACTGAATATCCTGGTAATCATTCTCTCTCTCTCTCTCTCTCTCTCTCTCTCTCTCTCTCTCTCTCTCTCATAAGACCTTCACCCACCCACCTGGTGACCACCCCTGTTCCGAAACACAAACTCACGTTTTATGCTTCTTTTTTTAGATTCCTCGAGCTCTGAAGAAACCGATTCCGTGGAATCTTTCACACGCTTAAAGAATTTATTGCCATCCAATCGGGGAAGCTACTACACCTACCAAGGATCTTTGACCACGCCTCCTTGCTCCGAGACAGTCACGTGGGTGCTGATGAAGTGTCCAATCATCGTCTCAAAATCTGTAACTATTTACGTCTTACGAAGACACATTCCTGCTTTATTTACACAACTAATATGTATATGCAGTATTGTATTTGATAAAACCAATTATATCACATCCTTCCAAACTTTGTTTCACTGTAGTTACTATAGAGAATAAACTACTGTAACTATATTTTATATATATGCGTGACAGGCACGTAGCAACAGGGGGGGGGGACGCCCCCCCCCCCCCCAACATTACTTTTACTATTGGAAATGTTCAGTGAAAGACTTGTTGCCCCCCCCCCCTCCCCCACTTTATACTACAGAAAAGTGATTTAAGGAAAATGTAGTGCTGAATATGAAAAAAATGGTACTGAGAGAAGTTGGCATTGAAAAAAGTTGGCCTCAACCCCCCATCCCCCCCCCCCCCAACGAAATAGGATTTTCGAGTTTTGGCAATTTCTTTCTTTCTTTTTTTTTTTTTTTGCTTGTCAACTTTTTCAAGTAAGTAAAAAAAAAATTTTCTGGCTGCCCCCCACCCCACTTTTAAAAACGATGCTACGTGGCTGCGTGAAGAAAAAACTTAGATCTGGAAAAAAAAAATTTGAAACTTGACCTTATTTGGCTTAAAACTTAAACCTTGCTAAACTATGAGAAAAATTGTTAATAGCAATTTTAAACTACAACTCGCTTGCTAATTCTTTAAGCTTATAGCAACAATTAGTACATTGATGCTTTGCAAAATCTGTAAATGATACAAAAACAATTTTTATCAATTATTACTCGATGTTGAGGTATTATACGAGTTTTATCGTTTTTAACAGGCGATGGAAGCTTTTCAACAACTCGAAATTTCCAGCACCGGAGAGCGATTGGGTGTATACGGAAACCGCCGACCAATACAAAGAGATCAACAGAACAAGCCTTTTACAGTGCTAAAAAACTTTTGATTTTGTTGTAGTTATCTTCATTAATATAAATAACACTTGAAATTAAACAGATTTTGATAAAGCAAAATAAATAGTCATTCACAAAATTGTCTTTTTTTTTTTATTTACAACACATTACAGTTTTAAATGAAGGGGGAGAGGTCCGAGAGGACTTATTTAGGCCATGCCTGATGTCCAATCCAGTTATGTAAATTGACTTTAATTAAAATATTAACTGAAGTTCAAACATAAGTTTGCAATACAGTGATCAGTATTTCGAATACTACATGGATCCTATATGCTAGAGCGACTAATTCTAATCTCAATATTTCGAACACTCGGATATCTCGATATTTTTCTTAACCATCGATTTGGAGATAATAAGATTTGACTGTGTGATTTCAAAATGTCAAAGTTGTTTTAATATAACACGTACACGCATATTTGTATGTTTCACTGACCATAGACGATAAGGCCACTCCAAGTTTGTTTTTCTTTTCTATGTTAAGCGTCCGCGTGCGCCTTGGTTTTTGACAATCCATGTGAGAAAAAAATAATTAAAAAAAACACGGAGTCAAAAAAATCGAGAATTCTGATCGAAATCTATGGATTCTGTCAAAGTCTCTAGACATTTGTCTACAGTATTTTATATTAGGTGTATTTTAATTAAGTATACTAGTACTTTTAAATACTTTGATTTTGCACACAAAAAATGATGCCACCTTTAAAAAAAGTGTTTGCTTGCCCTCTCCCGATTCAGGGTAAAATTACTGGGTCGGTAGGTAGGTATGAAAATACTTTTTTCCAGAAAATTTCAATAAATTTATTGATGGGATGAGAGGAATAAACAGGAATAGAAAAAAAAAGTTTTGAGTTGGGCCATTTTAGTCAGTCGGTCGGGAGAAGGCAACCAAACATTTTTTTAAAGGTGGCCTCATCTTTCTGCAAGGAAAAGAAATAAATTTCTTTGAATCATATTATATTTATGACTTTTTAAAATCTGTGTTTTATTTTTTGACTCGTGTGTATTTACTTTTCTATGAACAAATGTGGGTAGGTTTTTGAAAGATGAATGAACTCGTTTCGACAAAAAATGATCGTTTTCGCTGCAAGTATATTGCTTGAGTATGGAATAAATTGGGGCTCATTCAAGGGGGGCCGCAACGCTAACCTGAGTAACTTTAGCAATGCTGTTTTTTACTAGATTTCCCCCCTTTAAATGCCTAATGTGGTCCCACTCTACCCCCCGGGAGTCAAGATATGAGCAATTTAGAATCTGCACTACACAAGGATACTTCCATGCAAGTTTCAGCTTTACTGGCCCAGATTTTCTTGAGATTTTTCCTTTGTATTTCAATATAAAGGATTCTCTGTCATGGCCTCACCCTATTCTCTTTAAAGAAGTGGACAGGCTTTCGCCTACATGGATGTAGGCGAAAGCCTGTTCGCTTCTTTAAAGAGAAAAGGCCCCATCCTACCCTCAGAGGTCATGATTTGAGCAATTTAGAATCTACGATATCCCAGGATACTTCCACAGAAGTTTCAGCTTTTCTGGTCTATTGGTTCTTGAGAAAAATTTTTTTATTAAAACATCCACATTGGTTCAACTGTACTTGTATAATTAACAGATTTTAAAATATCCAATCAAGTTTAAGAAATCTTATTTCTCTTGACATTAAAATAGTTACTGGTAATTTCCACATTCTAGACCAAAAAACAACTGCAGCTTTGGTCTTCCCTTGTCAAGAAAAAAAACTAAACCCTTTAGAAAATTTTATTACTATGGTACATTTGTCCACCGAAAATATCATTACACAAACATTGCGAGAAGGAGATAGAGAAACAAAAGAAAAATGAATATTATAATTCTATTTTATATAATTATGCAAAAACCACAAATTTTTTGTACCATGAGCTTCAATGATGTTCAGGTGAGCAACAGATTAGTTCAATAACAAAAATTAAATAAATCATAAATATACAAAAACAAAACAAGAAACATGGTTTCTAACTAAATAATAAATTCATTTCACAGTCAATCAGTTCTATATTATATACATGTATTTGGTTTTTATTGTATTTCCTTTATTAAAATCCATGTTTTAAACTCCTAGAACCATACTTGAGAATGGACATTTCCAGGCAATGAGATGCTAACAACAACAACACTTAATTCATACAATGTTTAAACTCTTCCTGAATAATAATGGTAAAGTAAAACCATTGAATCTTTATGATTATCCCATCAATCTCAATCAGGATTTGGAGATTCATAAAACGTAAGCTACATTCCTTTAGTTGAAAATATGTCTTGACTGACCATATGTTTTAATATTGATTGTTGTTCAATGTAACGTGTATCACAGCAAATAACAAGACAAAGTCAGACTTCAACAGACTAACACAAGTATGTTGTAGGCAACTGGGTTGTTCCTCGTCAAAGGTCATCCCATCCGCTCTTGTTAAGTTAGAATGATATAAATATAAATCATGTTTTTTGTGTTTTTTCAGTTTCCTGAAAACCCCTCAGCTTCTAGACATTTGGCAATTGTGTTCAACTGAATGTTTGATGTCCCTTCATAAATGGTTCCTAAAAATGAAATTTCTATTACAATATAATTAAATTTTTTGGTTAAAAAGGTATACCCAGGTGTTGAAAGGAATAAGTATGGCACTGCAAAATTTTTCAAAGAAATCTTAAGGAATACTTGCCCACTTTGCAGTCCCGGTAATACTTTTCTATAGGATAATCCTTTGTAAAGCCCACCCCTCCCATCCACTCAATGCACTTAGATGTTGTTAGAGTGGCCAACTACAAGCAATCAGACAAAATAATTATCAAAAAGTTGTGCAATAAATGGTGTTTTAGAATAATAAATATTAATATAGAAAGGAATCAATTCACTATTAAAATGTGTAATTAATTTTACAGTACATATACCTCAGATGCATATAATTTTGCCATAGCAGCCTCCTTAAGGAATGGTTGTCCCGCCTCTTTCTTCCTGGCAGCATTATAAACAAGTGATCTACAGGCCTCAATCTGTGTCGCCACATGAGCTATCTGATGATGCATACCCTAAAATACGCCATGTGGTACATGTAATACATGTCTATGGAATCATTAATGAATGTGAAATATAATCTTAATTCATTTTCAATTACATCAATATCAATGTGATGTCATTTCCTGTTTGTTTTCAATGAGCCATTTTCTTAAGGTGGCATACCTGAAAATCAAATACTCTTTTTCCGAACTGTTTTCTTTCCAATGTGTAAGGAACTGTAGCATTAAAACAACCCTCTGCCAAGCCCAGCATCTAAAATATTGGATTTATCAATCAATTTATAATTGAATACTGAAAACATCACAGAAAATTTGTTTATTGAATATTGATTTTTTTTTCTACAATTGTTTTTCAAACACCTTAGATTTCTTCTGATGTACAGTAAAACATGCTTAGTATAACAAAGCACCAGGAACGACTGATTTTGCTTTGTTATATCTGTTATATTTTATGGTCATGGGTAATGAAAATTACTTCGCTGTAAGTGTCAATTCATTATAAGCTTGTTTACTTTATGTGTGTTTTACTGTATACTCACCTGAGAGGCAATCCCAATCCTTCCTTCATTTAACATTTCTATGGCATATCTGTACCCCATGCCAAACTCTCCAAGAATATTACTTGCAGGAACCTGAAGCATGCCACAATTACAGTACAATTCAAAAATGATCAAAGAATTTAAAATAAATTGTTAAAATCTAGACCAGTGATAAATGTATTTTCTGAAACTTTCTTTAATATGGTGATTATCAACAAAAGGGTGAAGATATGTGGATGCTACTGTAAGTAAATGACCTTGACATTGTCTAGATGTACAGGACAGGTGCTTGATGCCCGGATTCCGAGTTTGTCCTCCTTCTTCCCGATGCTCAGCCCCTCTGTGTCTCTGTCCACTAGGAAAGTGGTGATTCCTTTGTAACCCTGGAAAACATTTCTATAGGTTTTGTATCCTTTCCATAAATCAACAAACCAGTTCATGTGCATACTGGCCTCCAGGTACTTTAATAACAGTTAAATTAAGGTTCTTTGTTACACTGACAAGAGAGATAACTCTAACAAATAAATGACTAGTCTACTATTTCTTTATTAAATTGTTAATTTAGATGGCAAGTTTTGTCAAAAGTTTAAATAAGTGAAGAGATGATGGATCTTGAACCTTAATAAAAAATCTCTGTCAATTTAAATGTAGCTCTGGAATCTTTTTAAAAAAGGCATATTTTACCATGACAAGTCAAATAAAGATTTGTTAAACTCACAGCTGTTGGGTTAGCATTGACCATGACTAAGAAAACCCCAGCATGTTCAGCATTGGTAATCCAGATTTTTGTTCCGTTAAGGATGTAGTAATCTCCTTGTTTTACTGCTGCTCCACGCATGGCAAAGGCATCTGATCCAGCATCTGCCTCCGATAAACAAAAACTGCCCACCTGAGAAGTTAAAAAGAAATAATGATAAAGCTTTAGAGTTTAGATAAAGCATAATTTTTCTGCAATATTTTTTTTTAAATTTTCAGATCAAAGGTGGACATTTTTAGGGATGTGCAATTTTATTGGTATACCGGTATATCGCGATTTTTTGTTGCATGATACGTATTGTGATACGGAGACGTAAATACCGGTCTTAAGCACATATTATAAAGTCCAGAAATTATTAATTTATTTGATCAATCTTTCAAATTACAATTACAGAAAGTATAAAAAATGTAAAAAGTGAAAAGAACGTCATCTTACCGTCCAACATAATTGATTTTATATGCATAAAAATTTCAAGAAAGTAAAATTTTGTTTTTCTTGCATATTTTTTAGAAAAATAATGACTTTTCATATAAAATCATTGTAAAAATTGCTTTTAAAAATATCATGATATTATCGTGATATTGTGGAGAAAAATCGTGATATATCGTGATACGAAATTTTTGGAGATACCCATCCCTAACCATTTTTTCAAAGAAGGCTTAGGCTCATCCATCCTAAATACAATATAATTATGCTTACCTATGTATGATCAAAGTAATTTTTTTAAAAAAGGTACCGGGTATTTTTAGAATATTGGTTACCGGTTACACATGTATGAGCAAAATGTCAAAAATGAAATGATTGACTTTCAGCAGGTCCACAACATGGCTTCAACTTATAGCATGAAAATTGAAATCTTATGCTCTACCACTTAGCTTAAGGAGTTCACTAGTGCTAGTAGCAGTGTGACTCCATAAAATACAACACACTGCCACTTTAAAGGCTGCTTCAGTCAACTGAAGTTGTGTGCATTTTGAATTTCTTTCAGAAACATTATAAACAAAATATTACATAAGTGATTAATCCTACCATGTCTGTGGCTAGCCTGGTGAGGTATTTCTGTTTCTGTTCCTCGGTCCCCAGTTTCTTGATGAGGGTGTTTATCAGGGTATTCTGGACATCCACCATGACACTGATGGCGGGGTCTACCTTAGCCAGCTCCTCAATCACCAAGTTTGCCACAAAAAACGAGGAGTTCGTACCACCATACTCCGAGCCAATCTCAATGCCCATCAACTACAGTAGAAAAGACATTACAATTTCATGAATTTTGAATTAATAAATTGAATTACAAACATGTGATTGAATCTGGTTATAAGATAGGACTCACCCCATTTTCAAACAAAGCCTTGAGTACAGCGGGGTCACACTGAGATTCTTCATCCATCTTTCTGACCAAAGGTTTGATCACTTCTGATGCAAATTTGGCAACTACAGGAAGAAAAAATATATTACATGATTAAATGAAGATTTACGGTACTGCATTGACAATTGACTTTTCATATTCCTTCTATTTTGATCAATTTCATGATAATTTTAAAGAACCTGATAATTTGATTTACCTGACTCTTTCATCATTTGTTCCTCCTCCGAGAGCATATCAACTGGTCTTGTAACCATGGTAACCTCCTCTGACAGAGCCCTCTGATTGGCTGTTAGGGTTTGAAGATGCGCTGTGGTTCTGATAAACCTCCTGGTCTCGCACCATGTCTTCCTTGTAGGTCTGGAAGATGCTGACTTCAAGGGGTTTAAGATTCCCTGTTGAAAGAAAATAAAATTCATAATTACATGTCTTTATGACAACTTCTGAATTGTCCAAAGCCATTATGGTCAAGGTAGACTATTCAGTCACAATGTAAACAAAATAAATATTACATGCAGCTTGCAATTGCAAATCTATTTTTCCTCAGGTTCGAATAGGAAACACTATTTATTGGTTTAATGCACAACTAATAGTATGCACACCTGATTGCATTACTATTTAAAATTCACAAATGTGTTGTGGATTGCAATACACGGACAGTAGATTACAGTATGTGATGGCTTCCTTCCAGGAACTAGAGAAATCTGTGTACAAGTCCAAGTACACAATTTCTCCTTTTTTGATACAATTGGTGTCATTAACCAGAACTGGACTTTACAGGCGAAAGTCCTGCCAGTGGCCTACAAAACCTGGTTGGTGTGTTTCTGGGGTTGAAGACTAAATTTAAGTTTAACTAGGGATGAAGATATCAGTTAGGGATGTGGATATCGACCTCGATCAGCCTAACTTGTTGACAGTTCATTCTGATTCAATAAAGTTCCTACCGCTTAATAATAATGCAGGGGTCTGGGGTTCGATTACCAGCCCAATCATCTTTTTCTCCTTTCCTGTTTGGCTGTTACTAACAACAGAGTTCAGTGTCCAGAGTTAGCATGGTTAGAGTCTGACAGTTGCATAAGTCTACATTAGTCATACTACTGTTCTCATTATTTAAAGATGTAGTGGAATTTTTTTTATAATAATGGAAGCATTTTTCAATGTTTTAGTACTACTTAGAAGACATGTGCTAAAGTTACTCCGTAGGCATGATAAGACATTATTCCTTTTGACACCAGAGAAAATTCGAAATTAACTAAAACATACACTTATTTGTTCATAATACACAATTATTCTTTTCTCGACTATTTGATTGATTAATTCAATTCAAAACTGAAATATTTTTATCACAAATTGGAAAAATACTTACCCGCAAAACTGCAGTTCGCATATTGTTGACAAACTTTCACAATCTTGTCCTGTTTTCGTAATTATTGATAATTAAATCGGGATCGGCATACACGTAAATAGCGAACAGGTCACCCGAAATGATGTCGAGAAAGCTAACATCGCTTCTTAGAAGCAACAGTTTGACATTAACGAACAAATATTGTTTGCATATGACATCAGTATTAGGTGCCAAGAATCCCAAAGTTGCTTTGGTAACTTCTACTTTTACATGTCATCATAATCCGAGATCGAAAGACAATTTTTTATTCAGCTGCTGTAAATGAAAAACATCTCGATTTTCTGGGTTTAACTAGTTTGTATTTGTCAGCTGATTAGTTTATTTTAAATGTTTCAGATATTTTCGGGCTGTGGTGTGTACGATGGAACTGAAATTCATGAAGCATCCTCGTATGTATGGGTTTTGAAAATTGTAATTTAAACGTACGATGATGTTTGATGCATTGATAAATGGTAGGCCTAATTTTATTTACTTAAAAATAAAAGTTGTTCTCGTGGCGCAATGTTCACTGATTAAACCTCGTACTCAATAGTTGCAGAGTATGAAGTTGATCCTTGCTGGTTTGAATCCCACTGTAGGACATGAGACAGTTTACTCTGATGAAACCGTATAAACCGAGTTCCCATGTCAAGATAGCTAGTGCTGACACAAAAAAATTCCTCACTGCTCTATGTCCCTAAGTGCAAAGTATAGGTCTAATTGTTGCGGCCTTCCCCCGGCAAGTGTTGGCATCTCAATCTGTGTGAACAATTTTTGGAAAGGGATGTTAAACAAACAAAATTTATATATAAATTACATGTATTGACTTATTATAGCACAATAGTTCTTTATACTGGGATCTTTGATATGATGTTTTAGCATAGCATTTTCTGCATAAAGACAAATTATTTCCAGAGCTATGGTGCATCTGAGCAGACATGAAGCTGATGTTGGAATATTTGCCCCAAACATTGAACAAATGCACGCTATTGATCACACAAAGGGAGAGCCTATGGCAGTGAACAGGTTAGATAAATGATGTTGTGTTATTATTTCAAGCAGTATTTCTAAGTCTTTAAAATCATTGGAAAATGCTTCTCAACTGACACCACAAAACAATGATGAAATTAAAATTACAATTGAATTTAATCTTGGTGTTTGAAATATATGGTTGCAATCAAATCAGTGTCATAGCTAGATATTGTCGGACTATCAGAGTTAAATATTTCAATTCAATTTAATTTATTTACAATTAAAGTGTTGGCATAAGTCATGAACATTAATAAATGTAAAAAAAAAAAATAATAACTCAGAATAACCTGCACAATCTTTAGAATTTTTATTGGATATTTGTTTACAGGGTATTACCTTATGTTAAGTATTACAACATAAGACTAATAGAAATCCAAAATACTGCAGAATATCATCACAGACATGTATTTCTAGTTACAAATGTATTGTATTTTTTGTGACTTTCTCATCTTTATATATTTACATTTGCAAATGTTTTCCTTTATATAACACTACTGAAGGCAAGCGTTTTTATAACTGTGTAAATACAGGTATTTCAAGAGGCATAGATGTGCGTTTGGATAAACGTTCGACGTAATTTCTCTGTGACGTCATAAAGGGTCGACGCGCGTTTAGTTGATTACATACATGCCATTGGGTTTGAAAAATTAACGCATTTCACACGTTAAAAGTAACAATCAGGCAAATATAAAGTATGAATAAGTCACAAATGTAAATATAAGTAATAAGGTATCATTTTTTGAGTTTTATTGAGATGGCACATGATCAAATCTTCAATAAAGCCCTTCGGGCTTTATGGGATTTGATCACGTGACCAACCCGTTTTACATCTCAATAAAACTCAAAAAATGATACCTTATTTCTTAAATAAAGGTAAAAATTTAAGCTGTTTTTCCAAGAAACCCCTTATCCTTCTTGCAGTTCTAGTATTTAAAGGATCTTTAACATTTTTTCTAATGGGATTGTCACTAGTGCATGTGTTCAGATCAAATGTATCATTACAGTGTATAAATATGTACATCTGTATTGCCTTTCAACAATATAGTTTTTCATCTTCAATAAACAATTAATTTACATGAACAGTATAAATAGGGGCTTAGGATATCTACCCATTTCAGTTATTATAGATGGCCACCAATCCTTGTGGATTCACTTCTATCACATTTTTTTTTTTAAAAAGATAGCTTCAAAATAATTTTGCAGTTATATTTTAATTATGTTTTGATTCAAAATTTTGCTTTAAAAAAGGTACTGGTAATTTTCTCAAGTCTGATTTACTTATATTTTTCAGTTGTAACTTGTTGATATATCTTGCATTAATATTGTAATACTCTTGTAATTTGTTTCCCAGGGTTGTGTGAGAAATATCTAAGAAATGATATTCAACTTCTTTAGTAATGAATACAGCTTATAGTTATACAACCATGATATTTTAGATACAATTTTTTTTATCTTCTTTAAATGCAGATTCACTAAATAATCATGCTTTCCATTTCTTTCAATCTTATGTTGTATACATGTATATATGACTTTAAAAATTACACAAAAAAATGCCTTATAAATTCACATTTAACTGCATGATTTTATGCCTATTTCCATGTACCTTATGTATGTATTCTAATTATTCTTTCTTTGATTTATACCTACATGTTGTCACAATATTCTAACATTTATGCATATAAATCAGTATGGTATCATATGGCGCCTCGATCTGCACAGAAAAACAGTGAATACATTTAGTACATTGTAATTAGTACATTTGTAAATTATGTGGCTTCTGTTCATGATGATAGTAAGTGCAATCATTGCCAACAAGCTAATTCAGAGAGTCTGGGAAATGTCCTTGTATTAGGTACAAAATAATTTTTCTTACACTTAGCCCCCCCCCCCCCACTTTCAAGAGCATGTGAGCATTTTGAATGTACAAAAAAAGGGGGGAAAGAAATTCATTTGATTTTATTCTACATTAAAATAGGGGGGTCTGCACTTTAAAGACTCTGGGGAACAAGAAATTGGGGGGGGTATAGGGAGTTAAGGTATTATAAAAATTTCATTGCAAAAACTCAAAAGCTTCTTGAGATATTGTACAGAAATTAATGTTTTACATACAAACAGAAAGTATAAAATATTTGACCTTGACCTTTGATCTCAAAATCTTAGAGGTTTAATTTAGACCATAGGGAGTTGTGATATGAAATTTCATTGCAAAAAGCTCAAAAGCTTCTTGAAGATATTGCACTGAAATTAATGTTTTACACAAACAGAAAGTATAAAATATTTGACCTTGACCTTTGATCTCAAAATCTTAGAGGTTTAATTTAGACCATAGGGAGTTGTGATATGAAATTTCATTGCAAAAGCTTAAAGGCTTCTCGAAATATTGCACTGAAAAGAAAGTGTTAAAAAAGACATATTACAAATTTATGACTTGACCTTTGACCTCAAAATTAATAGGGTCTTCCGTAGGCCAAAGGGAATTGTTATGTGTAATTTCCCTGCAAAAGCTCTAAGGCTTCTTGAGATATTGTACAGAAACAAAAGTTTTACAGACAGACAGATTGACTTACAGTTTTATTTGTAAAATTATCAATCACACTGTTTTAGGCCTTTTTATAAAAAATTCTGAACAGATTAAACCTTGGTTTTACTCTTAGATTATTTTTTTTTTAAATTTTATTATTACTTCCATCCAGTAATTATATTATTGGACTGAAAAAAGTTGTTATAGGATGGCTACTAGTAAACTTTGAGACTACAAGAATAAAGGCATGATGACAGCAATGTTTCGCTCACTTTAGTACTTATTAATGTCATTGACTGTCCATAACCGTTATTTTATTTTCTCATTTTGTTCACTGCAGAAATGTTTTGGTGGAATCTGCCCGCATTGCAAGAGGCAAAATTCAAGATCTGAGTGAACTCAATGTAAAAGACTATGATGCTATAATTTTCCCAGGAGGATTTGGCGCAGCTAAAAATCTGTAAGTGGTCATGTTTAGAATAAGCTGATTTAACTCTCATACTGAGTATTTGAGCAGATTTTAAATAATATTGTATACAGGGAAATTTTCGCCCGTTTTGCCCTACCCTCATTTGTGCAAATTTAAAACGGGGCAAATTTAAAGAATACAGTATAATTTCCAAAACATAACGATGACTGGGTGAATTTAAAATAGGGCAAAATTGTTTGCATGAGTGAAAGGGTGAAAATAACACTGGGCAAAAATAACCTGTATACAGTATTTTAGAAACTGGTAGATTGCATTTATAGAAAAAGGATGACATATGAAAATTTTGAAAATTGATGACATTTAATATTTACTTAACGAATATGTTTTAGTATTTAGTACCTATATACTGTTCTGTAAAACAAATACTCAGTGAAAACAAGTTATCTCAAACTCAGTGGGACAAATGTGTTTTTACTCCAGGAGTAACTTTGCCGTTGAGGGAGATAAAATGACAGTCCAACCATCAGTGGAGAAGGTCATCAAGGAATTTCACTCTGCAAAGAAGCCTATTGGGTGAGAAAATATCATACAATCAAACATTGTTATCTCTACCCCAATCGAAATGAAAAAAATTTGAGACATTCAAGTACTGTAGATCACTAAATTTTCGCGACACCTTATTTTCACAAGATAGTCATTGTCTGTTGATTAGCGAGACAAAATTTTCACGAATTGTGGTTATTGCTCTATATAATCTTTAAGTAAGGAAAATTAAAATTTCGTTAGCACATTGTCTCGCGTAATTACGCGAAAATAAAGTTCTCGCGAATAAAAAGTGATTTACAGTATTCCAGATATCAGGGTAAAAATACTTTAAAGGACTTCCAAAGTTTTACTTAGCAATGTATTCAAGTTATCCATGTTTGAGGTATTGAAATTAAACTGTACTTGAAAAATCATAAGATGTACATTTACTACTAAAATGTTTGAAAGATATAGCTGCTATAATAGTTTTGACTAGGGTGTAAAGATGTAGGAAATGAAAATTAAATTCAGCAAAATAGTTTTCAAAATTTTTTGTTTCAAAGGATAATGTGTATTTACATTTTAAGATAGCCATGGGTGATCTTTTTATTAACATGTACTCATATTTTTCAGTTTATGCTGTATAGCTCCTGTTCTGGCAGCCAGGACTATCTCAGGTTGTACTGTAACAGTAGGACAAGACAAGGACAGTGATGGAAAATGGCCGTATGCTGGTACAGCAGGGGCCTGTCAAAACATGGGTGCCAAACATGTCAACAAAAATGTTAATGTATCCTTAAGTTTGCGTACTGTTTGACATTTAAAGTGTACTTCCAATATTCTGTTGATGCATTTGTAGTAAAGTTCATTTTTCCAAGTAACTGAAGTAAATAACTTTCTCTAAGTTTACAAGTTTTTCTTGGATAGAAAAATGCAGATTGCATACCTTCCATATTTGCCTCATAACACTAAGAAGATCTTCTATAACCTTGTTTATATGCATGTTTTCTAAAAACATGATGCTCTTCTGATTTTCTATTAAAATCCTTATGATCTAGCCTGAGACAAATGAAACAACTAGAGGTCTTCTCAATTTGATCTTTAGTTATGCAAGACACAATATCCCTCAAAGAAATTCGATTTAACAATTATACTCATTTAATTGACAAGTTAGTTTCCTCAACAGTTTATAGGAAGTAAATATTGATTCTGAGAACAAAATTGTAACGACGCCAGCCTTCATGTGCGAGACAGCAGTACACCAAGTGTTTGATGGAGTGGGCAAAATGGTGGAAGCCGTGCTAAAGCTCTGTAAATAGAACTAACCACTACTGTCAGGCTATTCTTCTGTGAAGATGTGCACAGGATGACTTTTGATAAGCATGCAGCAAAAATATATTTGTGTGAATGTTTTCAGAGATTTTTAATCAAGAATAAAGGTTGAGAATAAATTCTTTTAATTATTGTACCATTGCAAACTCTTCTGTTGGGTTTACTATTCTGTTTCAAGTTAAAAATATTTGCAATCATATTAGTTCACACAAAGATAACTAGACTAAGAGATACTGTGAATGACCTCTCCGAATAATACCCTGTTGCAAGTGCATTATATTAAAATTTTGTAAATGTGCTTGTCAAAAACAACTGACAATTTAAATTGTACTTTTTATCATGTAAATTTTGCATTTACCTCCGCCTTGTAAATTCAAAATATACGTTTCTCAGACCATCTTCTAATAATTGATATTTTCAGTGAGGCTACCATTACAATTGCAAATAGTTACATCTATAAATATTAATCCCATAGTTTACTTTTCTACCATCTGTAGTTGGCTATATAGCCACAAGATTTGTTGCCAAGAACTGCAAAGTTTTGATTATTGTGTCTCAACTGTTGTCTAACATACATTGCATTCACTGCAGGACTAGAGTAGTACAGAGCTTGAGCCAATAAATTTCTAGAGAAATTCTATCCTATTTTCCTCCACTGGAA
Organism: Saccostrea cuccullata; assembly: GCF_032062105.1. Lineage (NCBI taxonomy): Eukaryota > Metazoa > Mollusca > Bivalvia > Ostreida > Ostreidae > Saccostrea > Saccostrea cuccullata. The sequence goes on from NW_026932574.1 coordinate 144,100, forward strand.
TTGCAGAATAAGGGGCTCATGTGAAATTCACAACTTCTGTAACCCTTTACCAATATAAGCTACATACCACATACTAATTTTGGTAGAATTAAGGTCTTCAAAAAAGTTTGAATGTTAATAGACAGGAGGAACAGCCAGAGAGAACAAGTCACTATAATTAATTAAAGTGTCCCAGTTGAGTTAAAATGGAATTACTTCTATTGGATGGATAAAATTCATTAAGAAGTGTAATAACTTCAAGGAAAAGAAAAGACACATAAATTCAATTTTAACTTTACTTTTTCAAACATCATACAAAAGTCTGAAAAATATCTAGAAAATTGTTCCACAGTTTCAAAAAAAATATGAACAGAAAAAAAAACTTTCAGTAGATGTCTTAATTTAAGAATCTCATATGATAAAACATAACATATACAAATACAACTGTATTTCATGATGAAAGGTAGCCTTTGACCTTATTATTAAAGCACTAAAACCTTCAGTTCAATTGGCTTTCAAGATGCTGGAAATACCTGTATAATCTGAAATCTACATGTACATAATATGGATTTTTTTTTTCAAGATACTGAACACAATTCCGGTAAATTGTAAAAGTACATCAAGATTAGTTTTACAAGAAAATACACATCAAAATTAAGAAGCATCTTGGAAATTTTCCGTGACATCGTTCCAGTTTTCAAGTATGAAGAGTATTATAACAGTGCTTATTAAAATAGTAACTTCAATTTTCAGAATGAACAACCTCAGGCTTTCTATAGCATGAACTAATACATTATAAAACAACTAAATAAACACATTAAAATGATACAGAATTTAAAAGAACAAAGTTGCAAGTTGCACTAGTATATTGTAATAAACTTTCAAAATTAACAAGAAGCCCTTTTCCACTACTTAAGTGAGTCATCTCTCATTTAATTTTAAATCAATTAAAACAAAAACCCTTTATTTGTATCTAAACCTTGAAAACATAAAGCGTTGTTTGCCTCTATTTCATATTCCTAAACATAAAACTGAAAACCAGTCATAATTTAGTTAATACCAACTAACAATGCTATTTTGTTTTTTAAGTATAATGACTAGATTTTATTTATAGCCCCATCCCACTCCTTCCCCAAAGACAAAATCAACTGAGCACAGGGAATGGGTTTGGATTTTCTATAAAAGAACTGCAACAGTGAAAATTTCAACAGCTGAATAAAATCTGTATACACATTAAAAGATACATCTTGTTCTACTGATAAAAATGATAAAAATACTGAAAAGTTTAACAACAAGCAACACACTGCCTCCAACCTTTAACAGCTTGCTTATTTTTCATGGACGTCCATGATTTTAGGCTTTTTACACATACTTTTGCTGGTATTCTCAAGCATCAATGCTTGTTTATGGCACATGCATTTTGACTGTGAATGGACTGAGCACTAAAATGGATCCACTTTTGTTGACATTTAAATTTCCTGGAAAATGTCCATCTGACCCATTAATTTCTGGCGAGGTCCCTGAGGCAAAAACAGAAATGCGATTGTTCCATAAATGTACGTACAATATCTTCAGAATTGTTCCTGAATTTACAGAGTATTCTTTAAACCAAGCTGAAGGACACGGTGACCTAAGTACCAATGACCTTGCACTAACCTTGGTGACCCTGGGTTAGAACTACTTATGCTTCATTTTCTTCACTATGTTTGGCTTGACAGACTCTCTAGTTGGAATTAACGGATCCGTGATATTGTAAACCTCTATTAATTCCTGTAATAATTAAATTTAATAACATACAAACTTAATTTACATATGCTGAACATCAACATTTAAGTATTACTCTTTCCATAGTCTGAAACTGATATTGTGGAAATTTCTAAATGCCATGTGCTAATCTGAGCAGTTAGTCTTGGAAGGTACAATTTTGAAAACATCTTTTCTCTCTATTAACCAATCAGTATACACATGTTTAAATTTAGAATTTTAGTTCCTACCTTCCATTCTTGAGGAGTAATGCTGACCACTGCCTGTTTGTGTGGCATCCTTTTCCTGACTTTCTCCTGCTCTGGATTCTGAATTGGTTCTGAAAAAGGAAAATAACACATTAACTATAGTTTACTAGTCAACGTTTATGTCTATGTGGAATTCAGTAGAGGGCGCTTATGGCGCAAGTCCTTACATTTAATTTGTCATGTGGCTATATTTACCAGGTATGCTGTATCAGAAAATAAAGCACCCTATTGCAATTTATGATAATTTGTTCATGTAACTTCATTACAACTAAAATCTTCAATACACTGATTTAATACATGTATTCAGAAATTTAAAAAACTTATTTTAAAGTTTAATTTTTTAAAAATTAAGCTTGTACCTATTAATGGTAACTTCTCATCATCCAAAATGATTTTTGCTAGTCCATCCTGAAACATAATACCAGAAAATTCATTTTTCATACATTTTATCATAATCTTAAAAATTTCTTACATATAGTACATTTCTCTTTTTATTCAAGAGTTTTCTTCAAACTTCATTTTCATGATTATATACATTCATTATAAACATGATACGAATGTAGTAACTCTGTTTGCATAAATAAGTGGTTGGTTTATAAATACGCTGAGTATTCATTTCACCTTTGGTTACTTATATTTATATTTAAATATTTACAAATGTGCAAAATTTTATGTCATTTTTAATAACTCAATCACTTAATCTAACACCAGAAAATCCCGATACTAACCCGGACAAGGAACGATGTGTAGAAAATATTCTCCACTGTCTGACTGAAAGACTGGGGGTGTAAAACAAACTCAAAGTAACAGATAGGATTACCTATAACATAAAGACATGTCAAACTTTAAAGAAAACATTGAGGGATGAAAACCAACTCAAAATAGCAGATATATAACATAAAGACATGTAAAACATGATAGAAAACATAAAATGTGTCTCTTCACGTAAAAAATCATTCTACTATAAAAATCAAAATGATGGTAAAACTTTATAAAATCTCCCTATTCTGAATATTTTATATTCATGTAACTGGCGGGGCAGGGCTCTCACACCACCAGTGTTTCTGCTAATTTTTAAAACCAAGGGTCATTATGACCCTTTGATATAAACTTTTGGGGGTCAAAAAGATTTTTTGAGGGTCAAATGAATTCTGGTTTTGATTTCGGTTCTAACATTAGCTCTGCCTTCTAAGATCATATTATTGATATTTAAGATTTAAAAGAATGAAAGTAAAATATAATTGATACATGTATACTTCTTTTATTATACCGGTACACAGTTACATTTTTACCGATTACAAAGGGTTTCGTGAATACCTCAATCAAAAGATAACAACTTAAAGTGGTTGACTGCTTTACAAAACTGTCTATTAATGATTTGAACTTTCCTCACCTTTTTATTACCATAATTAGCCTTTTAGACAAAGCCAAGCTGATAAAAATATGCCGATGTAAGACTGAACATGCTGAAAATGCTGAAGCGCCATTTTTATCTACACTTCCGGTTTTGTTAAGAATAAGATAAGTCGTACAGAAGAATATTTCATAGATTGTTGACGTGGAAATGCCGATTTCAATCACTGCCACTTTGAAATTAAACTAAAAGCAATGATTAATTCCTAGAAAGTTGTCCAGAATGTAAATTAAACATATAAAATATCCTTTTCTATATGACAAAATCAATATTGAACTGGATTTTTAAAACTTGTTTTTATATTTTCTTCTGCGTCATGATGACCCTCTAGGTGACGTTTTGGGGGGTCAAAAGTAATTTTTATGCGTAAAATACGCAGAAATATGCGTTAACGGAAACACTGCACCACTTTTTGGGGCTGGGGCCGGGGCCATTCAAATTGGGAAAATTATCGTCATTTTGGGAAAAGTTGGATAACCAAAATTCATTTTAAAAATCCTCAAATTTTGCTTTTCTAGCATTTTGTCATCATGTTAACTCTGGTTTTGAATAAACAGTTAAACAGAGCAAACATGGGTACGTAGGCTATTTATGAAAGTACATTTATTTAGCTTTGTCATCACTATCTTTGATTGTTGATATTGTGGTTATATGTCTTTCCGAGGGACAGTCGCTAGTCACATATTCCCGAATTTCCTCGATCACATGGACAACTTTGCTTACCAATACAGCACGAGACTGAACATCCCGAAGTGTGGGTATGTTTCTAGGTGCAGCTTACTAATGTTTAAATGAAATGTCTATTTTTGAAACCAAAATGATGTTTTTTGTCGAAACTACATGACAAGATACTCTGCACTCATAATTAGTACACATTTTTGTAAAAACAATAACCTGGTTCCCGGAACCAGTTTACGAATGCATTTGGCGCGAACTAATAAAATATTAGTACAGTTTCACTTTCAATTGCAAGTGTGTTTTGTTTAGTTTCATTTTTTGCGATTAAGTTTCATGGACTTTTATTTTTTAATTAATATTTTGCTATGGAAATTGGGAAATTTACACCTTTCTTTTGGGAAAAAAGGTACCTATTTTGCATTGGGAACGGGGCCTAATATCAGCCCCAGATTTAGAGAATCGAGAGCCCTGCGGGGGAAAATGTCAACCAGACTGGGACTCGAGCCAGGGACCTCCCGCTTCCAGTGTAGGTGCTCTAACCACTGAGCTACTGGTCTGACGTACCCAATCCCCGTAACATACACATGTATGTGATATGAACAAGCACAATGTGGATGTATGTGTTAGTTTACCGGGGTTCATGTCTGACTAGTAAAACTTGTTGGTACTTACAATCTGTCTCTTTGTACAGATGCTGCAGTAAACCAAACAGCTTTTCTACTTCAGCTGTAGTGGCCTCACTCTTCTCTGTGTCCTCAAAAGACTTCATCTACAAACATAGCAATAATGGTCTTGTCATAAATGATTGCGCCCATGGGAAAAGGGCCCTTATGGCAATTTTTATACATTTTGAGTTTTTCACGGATTTTGATAGAGTAAGGTTAGAAGTTGCCAAATATGAATTTTTATCGTTCTACGTCTACTCTAAGTAGGTTTTTTCTTCATTTTTATCCAAGATACTTTAACAGGTTCATAATGGCGTCATGTTTTTCAACAACGTAAAGCGTTTTCCGAGTGAACGTAAAATGATTTTCTTCTGCAATTTTACTATGGTAATTAATAGTTGTATAATATTTAATATTTACCAATACATATCATTTTTATCTCATTGTCTCTTTTAATTATTAATAATTATTTAATAGTTATACATGTATATAATATATTATGAATTCATCAGTGGTGTATAGATTTATGAGTGAGTGCTTGTTTTACATTTCGCTTTTCTCTGACATCAGGAAGAGACCTGAACAGCGGGCGACATCCATTCAGTTTTTTTTAAAACAATTATTTTCTCAAACAAAATATTTACTAGTAATCCATGCAAGAGTCATTTGATAAGCCTGCATAATTCATTAGAAAATTATTTTAATTTAAACATTGCTCTCGATAGGTCAATATGTAACTTTTTTACCTGAATTCAGTATAAAACTCTATATCTCAAGTTATCGTACATGTGAAAATTAATTTTTAAAAAAGGATCACTTCATTATAAATAGGGATCTGACCTATAGGACCGGGCTTGGTTTTTTTTTTCTCTACAAAAAGGTTGTCGATTTCCGTTCCGATTAATGACATTAGGCTAAATACATATAATAATTTGTTTTTTTTCTAAATTTTTATTTCAGTTAGTAGAGGAAGGAGGGACCCTTTCATTGATTTTCTTATTTTGTTATCTACATACGTACTAATTGATATTTGTCTTTACTTCTCATGGTTTATAAAGGTAGTGTCTACTGTCTCTGAAATTCCGTTCTTCATGTCTAGGCCATTTATCCGTGGATATAATAAAACATGTAATTAATGTGTGCCAATTATATAGGCCTAAATAAAATCCAAATGAGTGCATTTACTGAAATATGTAGCCAAAATCAATGTGATTTAATTATAAGGAATATATACAATTGAAATTCATCGCAGCTCAATGCTGCCAAGAATACCTGTATTGAGTAACACACAGTGAGTTATTCTTGTCTTCGAAGAAAGTGTGCTTATACTGAGGTTCGTTCCCCCTTGACTGAGAACTGTACATTGGATTGTTACGATTTGATATCTCTTTAGTGTTTCTTATATATCAAGAATGGGAATGCATAAAGGATAGATAATTGAAGGAAAAATACACAAATCTATATAAAAAATCTAAATAGTCTTTGAAAAGGCGAAATTTAAAAGTTTAAAAGTGTTGTACCAGGTGGATTCGAACCCCCGACTTCAAAAAGAAAGTATCCAAGGTGCAAAAGTCAGCACTTTTTTTTTTTTTATCTTTTATTGTAAAAGTCAGCACTTATATCAACTGAGCTAGTCTGACTATAACAATAAGTTGCATAAATATCAAGCAGGTGATGAAAATCAGGTTTCCTTATTTTTTGTAGGTTTTTTGTGAATTTCGACCCCAGGGCAGGGGTGCCCCTAAAAAATTCTTATCTTAATTTATTCCTTACATCCTAACCTATCAAAATATCACAATTTTATTTAGGGGCAGGCCTGCCCTGAAGGACTTCAAGGCCAAAATTCATGCAAAAATCAATGCTTTTATGGACAAAATGGTGTTTCGGTCAACTTTGGAGGTTTATTATAAAGTTGTAAATAATAAATTTGAGGTATCAAATACAAATTTGAAAAATTTAGACATATATACGGTAGAAAACAACAAATAAATAGTGATTTTTAAATGTCGTTTTTTCCGGGAAATTGTTCTCTCCTATAGGTCAATTCTTTTGTTGAAGCGAATACATCCTTATATCTGGAACAACAATACGCTACCTAAATGCTCCTGCAAAGTGAAAATTTATTTGATCGTTCTTTTTTTTCTAAATTTTATATAAAGATAGGAAAACTGTGAAGTGTGATACACTGTTATAACGATATACAATAGAGAGTAAATACAAAAGAAATTCGGTTGATTCACTGCATCTTTAAGGTTGTCTGTCTGCATAGGTTTAAAAATGACACTGCTGTTTGAAAAATATAAAGAATACACGAAATCTATTTCAGTCTAGCAGTAAATATTTTAATATTTGCCAATTAAAAAATGGAAATTTTATAAGCAAATGAATGAATTGGTGTGATTATTTGTGTGTTGGTTGGGGGAGGGGGGGGGGGGGGTAGGGTAACAATTAATCTAAATGGCAGAAACGTACAATTCTTGTGAACACGAGTTAAAATAAATAAATAAATATTTTTTACTTCCCAACTTTTAGGTGCGCAGGAAGGGTGTCTCTCCTACAACCAATACCATTAACCCTACAACTTGTAAATTCACTTTTTTATGTAGGTTTGAAATAATACTGCATAATACCGGGTATTCTTCATTTTATATTAGTACCTTTAATTCTGAGCATTGCCATTTTTAAAGTCGCCTAAATCGAGCCTGGAACTGATCATGAATTGCTATGAATTCAGACTTGTTTAACATGTACATGTATATAATGACACCTTAGATTAACAAAATCTGGTTATTTTTTTTTAATTGGATGGTTTTAGAAGCATACAAAAAGAATTAAATTAAATAAACCAGTTACATAATTTTTTAAAAGAATTTTGAACAAAATTGGTTGAAAAATATCCAGTAGACAAATCAATATTAACTATATCCTGTAATTTCTTTTGAATCATGCATTTTAATGTATAGATTTTGTTGGGGTAGTGGTGGGTTAAAAATTAATATTATGTAATTGTCCATGCCTAAATATGCAGTCAGTTAAATATGACTTTTTGTATAATATATTTCCTGACAATTGTCTGTGAACTGGTTGAGTTTTAAAATGTCAGATTTTTAATTGTAGTGATGTAAGTATCTTAGAAAATTCATCATATTATTTTATGATTTAATTAAAATATCCCCTTCATTGTAATGATTTTGTTTTCTACTTTTATTTTATGAAGTGAATTTCACAGAGTATGAATTCCATTCTGTTCCAGTGCCAGAAGCTTTGATATGCTAATTAAGCCATGTAAAGCCTTACATCATGTACATGTTACGGAAATATAAATGGACACCCCGATCCCCTGCACTGCGGCCAAAATAAAACAAAATGCATGCATGTTGTTGTGGTTTTATGTCGTGTATTTTCAGCATTTAATTTTATTTTATGTTAGCGTTTACATGAAGAAATAAAACCCGACCTTGGATTTATAGGGATTTTTTTTTTTTTTTTTTTTTTTTTTTTTGTCAATCAAAACAAACAAAATCATAATATATGCTTTTACATGTATAATGATATACATCCATAATTTGATGGCAGGTTAAACAATACATTCTACACTGATAACCGCAATGAGATTATAAGTCCAGTGATGAATTGGGTTTTTAGCATGATAATTGATCTGTTAGGAGACATTCAATGCTGATCGAGCTTTTGTGAAAGACAAAGTCCTTCATGGTTTCAGGGATTAATTTGCAGATAATTCTTAAAACATTTGAACCCTGTTTTTAAAAAAAAAAAACACCACGTAAGTACCAAAGAGTTACATGTATATTAAATTTGGAGATCTTGAAAATAAATAGCCATACATGTAGTTTAAATAACAAAAAAGATTTTTTCTTAATTTTAGAGTATTTTATTATTTTGTTTGTTTTGAAAACTTACTTTTTTCAATAGAGTTTCACACTTCTCAATATAGGATAAATAGACTCCATATAAATATCTTTATCTATACCCTCCATCCTCTCTCTCTCTCTCTCTCTCTCTCTCTCTCTCTCTCTCTCATCAGATTTACTTGAAATCGCGATTATGCTGACAGTTAAAAGTGTTTTTATTTGGTCAAAATATCTCTTTTATAATCCGGGAGAAAATTCAAATTCATACAAATGAAAGTCCCTCTCTGGTACCCCTGTTATATCGATTGTTGACATCAGAGTTATCTCTCCTATTTTTTATTTATTGAAAATACAAACATCTTTACTGTCGTTCTTACACATTTTTGTTTAATTTGTAAAAACATAGAAGATGTATGTTTAGTTTCAACATTAGTACAAACAATTTAACAAAAGTTTAAGTAGTATTCACAGATGGATCATTGTTTACATGTGATCGACGCGATCGCGATGTATATCGAGAGTGGTGGAGCGGATCTCAAAAAAGGAAGACAATCTTCCTTTGCAATATTTTAACAATATACCCCTGTCTAACATGCATCCTAAATCTGATATAAATATGTAAATAAAATTTATCTTTCTAGAGTATACAGGTTGATTATTCTATCAGAAACGCATTTTGCCCGAGAACTCTGTCAATAAATGTTTTGTTATACCTTTCATTTTATTATATATTTTTTGACATACATGTATTTTGTAATATATTCCATAATGTAACATCAGGTCTGTCACTATTTTACACCAACGAATGAAAATGAAATTAAGCTCCGCCCATTCTGTGACGTAAGCGGTCCAACATCTCTCCGAGCGGTCCAACATCTCACTCGATCAGCGGTCCAACATCGATTTTTTTATGCCCGCTCAGCAAAACATTAAAAATGTTAAACTTTTTTTCGTATAGATTTGTATAGGAACAATTTTTTAAAGGTATAACAAATATGTTTGTTAAGAAACCAGTTCTTAATATTTTCATTTATATATATTAAAATCAGTGGTTTGGGAGATTCAGATATTGTTTAAATTAATTTATAAATGAAAATAAATTCCACATGTTGGAAACAGCGATAAAAACTCTGGATGCGTCAAACGTCAAAACACGTGGTTAAAAAAATTCTGCGTCGAAGTTCACCGTAAGTCTGCAACGTCACATCTTTATGACGTTATTTCTCTGTTCTAGCAAAAATGCCATAAGGCCCTTTTGTCATGGGCGCAATCAAATATGCTTTAAAATGGCAAGATGGTCATTATATAGAAAAAAAATAACCTCACCTATTATTGATATTTTTTTATTGTATTATTAAAATTTCAACAAACTTTTTAAATTTGTTATGAACTCGGTAAATGTTACCTTATATACTCGCCTATAAGTCAGTTTTTTGGGAGTTGAAATTTGGACTAAAACTCATTATTAGTGTATAGTTATAGGCGAGTTACAAAAAGACTGGTATCTTAAAGGGTCATTCCCTTTAATATTAGCTGAAAAAATACGAGGGTTGTCCGTAAAGTTCGTGGACAAGCTAAAATTTAAATAAAAATAGTGTCATTGATATTAATTATCAATATATTTATAATCCTATACTAAATGTGAATTACAAAATGTAAAATTATATTCAATTTCAAATAAATAATTACAATTATGGCTTCATTATTAGGCTTGGTATGGTAATTCGGAGCACCGCAATATTTTGATTAAAAATTTATTTATTACTTTATAAATATCATTTGTATTTTGAAAAATTCCGCGGAAATTCGGATTGCTTTTACATTATGAGGTTGACAATAGTTACATCTTTAAACCTGCAAAATTTGAACGTTCAAAGTTTAGAAATGGCTGAGAAATCTAGGTTAGAATCTATGAAGACAGGGTCGGGATTGTTCGAAAAAGGGATGTTTTCGGAAAAGGTGGAGCAGACAGCAGCGATAAAATTCTGTGTAGACATCAGAAAAACACCAACAGAGACCCATAAATGCTGTAAACAGTCGGGAAAATATAGTAAAGGAAGCCATTTTGTAGTATTTAAGTGGAATATATAATTTTCGGACGGAAGAAACAGTTTACAGGATGACATGTATAAAGGTAAACCATTATTCCGACACTGCAGTGCTGTCAAAAATGAATTTCGTAAGTTAAACGTAAACATGACTTTGCCGTATTTCCGTAAATAAAATCGTCTTTACACGGACAGAGGTTGGACGATTGCAAGATATGAGACAGGCATTGTTAAATATTATTTTACAAATAAAACCTGAACATTTTGTGCATATTTTTATGACTGATTAAAACGACATAAGAAATGCATTGAGTTAAACGGTGACCAATTTGAAAAAAAATACATATGCTCGTATTTAGCTTTTGACGTCAGGTAACGTCAAGAATGTTCGTTTTAGTGCTCCGGGTATGAGTATGTTTCTTTTTTGTATCTGATAAAAAGATGACTAATTGTGCCGTGTTTTTCTTGAAAACTTGCATATTTATAAAATGAAACATAAAATTAATGAAAATAATAGTTTCATATATTTTGTTTATGTTTTTCAGTAATTATCAATGTTGTCCACGAACTTTACGGACAACCCTCGTACAACCTACTTATAGGCGAGTATATATAGTATATAAGTAAGGTCAATCACCATGTATTTAAAAACTTTCGGGAATGAATGTTACTTTACTTTGAGAATGATTTCATTATAAGTGTGAAGTCATGTTTTATTGTCCTAACAGAGATATGTCCTTTGTAAACTAACCTGTTTAGGGACTGTGGCCTTGTAGATACATTTTCTTTGTCACTCTTGCGAGCGTCAGTGACTCGTCTGACTTTCTTCACAGGTTCCCCTCTCTCAAATGATCCAGCCCTAAATTAAAAATGCAAAGCTCTGTAATTACTCAGTTATCATGTGCAATTATGCAACTTCAACAGCACTTTTACTGATTCTTCCAATCAAGACAAGAGGGCTTATAGGTCACCTGAGTATTGTGTAACAACTTTCAAACAATTAAATTTGGTTCGTGTTTTAAACCAGAGGCCACGAAATTCACAATTTACAATTTTGAAAGAGGCACCATTGCTTATCATAATTTTTAACTTAGCATGCTTACTCTATTTACTTAATACCCAGAGGTAGATCAGAGTAACAAAGAGAAAATGCACTTCCACTTTATACCCAGTTGTGCTACTCACCCTAAAGGAACCGCTGTCCCATGGGCTACATATTTCAAAATTTTGCAAATGTTATCATAAAATGGTTGATTAATACCAAAGAGCAGATTTCAAAGCATTAATTTATTTTCTTTCAAGCTATGTAACCCACAACGCCCCCCCCCCCTCTGACCCTGGGGGCATAAAAAAACCACTTTGCTAGATGCATCTTTCTTCATCATAAATATATATATACTTGGATCATTGGCATAAAACCCAGAAGCAAAGGAAAATATTTTCAAAGAATTAATGTATTATTATTATATAATCAATAGAGCCCCGCCCTAACACCAGAACCCCTAACCCTGGGGCCATAAAATTCACAATTTTGGAAGAGGCACTCTTGCTCATCTTAACTATGTGCTTAGTCAGTTTATTTAATACCCAGAAGCAGAGAAGAAGATTTTCAAAGAATAATGAATTTTAACTATATAATCAATAGAGCCCTGCCGTAACAACAGAACCCCTGACCCTGGGGCCATAAAATTCACAATTTTGGAAGAGGCACTCTTGCTCATCATAACTATGTACTTAGTTAGTTTATTTAATACACAAAAGCAGAGAAGAAGATTTTCAAAGAATTAATGCATTTTCACTATATAATCAATAAAGCCCCGCCCTAACACCAGAACCCCTGACCCTGGGGCCATAAAATTCACAATTTTGGAAAAAGCACTCTTGCTTATCATAACTATGTGCTTAGTTAGTTTATTTAATACCCAGAGGCAGAGAAGAAGATTTTCAAAGAATAAATGCATTTTCACTATATAATCAATAGAGCCCCGCCCTAACACCAGAACCCCTGACTCTGGGGTCATAAAATTCACAAATCTGGAAGAGGCACTCTTGCTCATCATAACTTTGTGCTTAGTTAGTTAATTAAATACCCAGGAGCAGAGAAGAAGATTCTCAAAGAAATAATGCATTTTCACAATATAATCAATAGAGCCCTGCCCTAACACCAGAACTTCTGACCCCGGGGCCATAAAACTCACAAATCTGGAAGAGGCATTCTTGCTCATCATAACTATGTGCTTAGTTAGTTTATTTAATACCCAGGAGCAGAGAAGAAGATTTTCAAAGAAATAATGCATTTTCACTATATTATCTATAGAGCCCCGCCCTAGCACTAGAACCCCTGACCCCGGGGCCATGAATTTCACAATTTTAGTAGAGGACTCAATGCTCATTACATTCATGCCAACAGTTTGCCTGCTTGATGTCCAGGAGCAAAGAAGAAGATTTTTAAAGACTGCAATAATTTTAGTGGTTTTGGCCCCACCCCTCAGGCCCCAGGGGGGCGGGGACCATGAAATTCAAAATTTTTGTTCCCCTCCACCCATAGATGCTGTATACCAAATTTGGTTGAAATTGGTTCAGTGGTTTCAGAGAAGAAGCTGAAAATGTTCAAATGTTAACACACGACGCATGATGGACGAAAACGGATAGCAATAGGTCACCTGAGTTACTCAGGTGACCTAATAAAAAGCTGTCCTGACCTTGTGTATTTCAATACACATCAATGTCAGAAATATTGAAATTTACATCTTTAATTGCAAATTTTTAAATATTTAAAAAAATTTAAAATATTGAATAGGCATTACTTTTTGCAAGTATGTGGATTTATAGTTGAAATTATACTTCAATAGAAAAGTTTAGTTTCAATGTGAAATGCAGATAAATGCCTTAAAGTACATTGCACATCATTACATGAAATGAAAAGCTGGTGATTTCAAAAAGAATTTCTGTGAAGCTGCCCCCAAACTGACCCATCCTTTTTCTGAAATGGCAACGTCTTGCGTCTGCCGAGGTTGATCCTGGTTTATGAACGATATCTGAAATAAGAAAACAGTACATTATACCTGACCTGCATATACATCACTCTAATCATATGCTAAATTCTAATTATGAATATCCACTTGAATCTATACTCACCAATTTCTCTGCATATTCAATTGGCTCAAACTTGAGAAAATCTGTCTTTAAATTGTCCACTTTCATTCTAGCATAATTGGAAATCATGAGAATGGTTGCAGAATCCAATGCTCCTTCTCTAGGCATCCGCACTGGAAAACGACAAGATATCATCTTTCTTAATTCACAGAAATTTTACATCATGACAATGAATATGGATCAATTATAAAATGCGTACCATTTTTATTCAGATCATTGGCCGTTTGCAAAGCATCAGAGAGACATGTGGATTCAGGGTTGATCATGTCATGTTTCTGATCTGCAAGAAAAAGGAACATTAAAATAATATTAGAGCTATAGCTTCCAAAGTCTAAACTCTATAATGGTCATGTTTTAAAAATATTTAAAGTTTGTCAATTTTTGCACAGTAATCAAAAATGAAAAAAAAAAAAATAAGGGACACAGGGGGGATAACTTGAAAAAAAAATTGTGACATTTTTTTTATCATAACAGACGCAATGTATATCGTTATAACTTTAAACGTAAAAAATAGACATATCTTGAAAACAAAACAGCAGGATTTGAAAAGACTAACCATGGAGCTGCTCCATCAGCTTCCTGTACCCTCGCCTAATCTCTAACCTTTCCTCTTTGTTCTGGTTCTGTAGGTAGTCAAAGCCTTCAGAAGCCGACATACTTGGGGCTTCTGATTCAGAGTCTTCATTTCTGGGTCTGACACTACTGTTAGTGGCTGTTTTCTTCTTCTTTGCATTCACACCCGCCATTTTACAATTCTTGGACGGTGAAAGTTTAAATTTTACCTCTAGTAAAAAGTTCCGATGTAAACATTGTCTGATCTCGAACCCGATGCTTATAAAGGGGATTTTTTGAGTAAGTAATTGTTTAGATAAACGCAAATTTCGCAAGTCCTTGAATTAAATCTGCTCTCAATAATGCTTAAATCCAAGTTAGTATGTTGATACTGGTGCAGAAGAGAAAATCTAAACGTTGAGAGAGGATCAGCGTATATGAGGGCGCTGTTTATATTATTTACATCGGGATCGATAATCAACATAATGGAACGGTCTTATTTAGTCCGGGACTTTTCTTACAGAGACACCGCTTTGACATTTTAGCGGGAATTTTTTAAAACTCATAAAAGCAATGAGCATTTCAGTAAACTTTATTTAACAACAAATTGTACATACATGTATTGATAAAATTGTTTTGTTTTTGGACCCATGATTTTTTACAAGCATGTAATTATCTTAGTATTGCTTGCATATAAATTATAATCTTCATATGAACATATGTACGTTTGAAAGAAAATATAAAGAATAGTGTTTTCCATTGACTCTATACTTTTTCTATATTTTTGGCAGATAATGAGATTTTATTTATGAGCCCCCCCCCCTTTTTTTCCAAGAAAAGGAGGGGGAAACTTAGAAAGAAACTCAAAGCCTTAATTTAAATTATCTGCACAGCGACTAGAATTTAGGTAATAAAATGAAAACTTTTTTGTCATAGCTTAGGAGAGCCATTGATTAAACAAAATAGTCTTCAACTGTTAAGACATTGTCTCAAGCCACAGTTATAATAGGGATCTCACACTGTCAATGGGAGAGGATCATACATTTTGGCTGTGGTTTGTGATAATGCTGTTATTAGAAAACTTTTCCTGAAGTTTTATACCCACAGAAACTTCATTCTTCTGAGATCTAAAACCTCTTAATCTCAGATCTCTGTCTGACCCTTTATCAAGTTTATTAGCCCAAAACGTCATTATAACCAATGCAATTAAGTTTACCACCTTCAGAAGTCTTCTTGACTACCTCATCATAAATCTTACCAATTTAATGCTGGGTTAAAGTCTACCATTAGACATTCTGACATTAGCATCTAGGCCTACTTAACTAAATGTTTATGTACCATATAAGTGGAAATTATAGCGAGACACAAATTTAGCAATTTCTACCTAAAATCTGGTATTTTATTTTTAGCGAGAAGTAATTTTAGCGATTTTAGTATGCTAACTAAAGAAGCAATTACAAATAATACGCAATTAATTTTTAGCGATATTCAATATTTGCGATGTCAGCACCCTCACTAATAATGCCAAAATTAAATCCTCGCTTAAATTCTACTTATACAGTATTTCTGTCTCTTCTTGTTTATGTGGATTTGTATAATTTCTTATCATTCATAATATAACACAAAGTGAAAGAATTGGAAAACAGACCATTTTTTTTTTCATTCATTTAATGTTACTCATCATTAAACATATATCAATAACATTAAATTTAACATACCCAATATATTTTGACACTTAATATGAGAAAAAAAATCTTTGAAGTGTCATGCAATACAACTAAAAGTATATCAACAATCATACAAAGTGTAGAAGATTCAAGACATGAATTGAATGTAACTGTGCAATTTGGGTGACCACAAAGCATCAGTTCATAGATGAATTTTAATTAAGGAAACTATGATTTTTATAGTACTGTACAGCAAAACTCGGTTATAACGAAGTTGCTGGGACCCATGAAATTACTTCGCTATATCCGTAATTCGTTATAACCGTATAAGAAATTCATTAAATTTATATAGCTGGGGATCCAAGACGACTTCGCTATATCCGTGAATTCGCAATATCCGTGTTCGTACTAAACAAGTTTTACTGTATACAGCATAATTTCTTCATCAGGACTATGACTTGGATAATTTAAAACGGCAAAATTGTTTGTAATTACAAAAGGGCAAAAATAGCACAGGGCAAAAATAATCCTGTATACAGTATATGATTTCATTAGGTTCTACTTTTAAAAACTGATCTCTAATACACCCAATATATCAGCTATAGTACTGATAAATTATAAATTAAATATGAAACATGTATTTAAGAGAGTTGAAATATAATGTAGACTACAATTTTCCTCAAGGAAAATGACTTATAATTTACTTAGAATTTACACAAACTATTGTACATGGAAATGTATTTTTTTTATTATTTATTCAACAGAAGCTACTATATCTCTTGCTGGTGCAAACAGCTTATATATTATATTACAATAATTACACATTGTCTTTTTTTCTAGTCAGTCACCTAGATCAGAAAACTGAAAAGAAATCTATATGCTTGCAAATCTTCCCTTCAAAAGCAGCAGTCTAGTACACGACAAGCACAAACTGAGTAGTTTTTTTTCTTCCAAAAAAGGAACTTTTTTTCTAATTTGATAAAATTTTGACCAACAAATTCTCACTGATGGAAAAACTAATGTCATATAAAAGTCGTAATAAGAAAACATATACACTGTACAATACATATATAAAACAGTAGATCTGTTCTCTACAAAGTACACAATGTATATATGTAGACATAACTTTAAGGACTTTGTGACTGAGTTTACAAGATTCAGATTTCAACCCAACTGTTGAAACATGACAGACTATGTCACAACTACAGCTTACTTCGGTATACATAAGTCTTTTATAACACTGGTATTTTGCTTACACGATGGAATTCTTCGAATGAGGTAAAAAATGTGAATTTTTAAAAGTTCTAGATGACATGAATACTCAGAAATGAACACATAGTATGGTAATAGAATTTGTGAAGTTAAAGGAAAAGAATAATTTTACACTTATAATGCTCAATAATGTATAAAAAAAAAAAAAATTAAAGGGAAATCACTCCAGTGTAAGAATGGTATGGAAGTCACTTTTCCACTCCAACACTGTGAGTGATTTAAATACATGTCACATAGCACTCATACAATTTAATTCAACAGCAAAATAGAAAGTCCCTCTGGCTTCCTCTACAGTATCACAGTCAATTAAAAGCTCCCAACTGAAATAAAAGTTTAAAAAAAAATTAATACTGATAATATTAAAAACAAACTTTTATAGAGGGTATACTGTGGAAGAATTTAGTTCACTTTTTTGCAGCTTTCATAATACAATCAAACCTTCTTATTATCTTGGAACTGATAAGGCTTACAAAAAAAAAAAGATATCTAAGAATTCAAAATGTTGAGACTGAAATATTTCAAATGTGAGAGTCTCATTTCAAAATGTTACCTCCTTACATGTATATATAACTAATATACAGAGATTGTGAATTCTTGGTTTTCCACAAAATCTGAGTAACAATTCGTCAAGTTAACTATAGAGCAATGCTTAAAACCCCTATTATACCCCATTTTTACCCCATATTTTAATTAATAAGCATCATTAAAGATAGAATTTCTGCTGAGTAGATGATAGACTATGAATTTTACTGACCAACTGTTCCTCACTTCACAGGTACGTCATCATCAGCTCTTTTCCGTTTGAAATCACACCTGAAACAATTATCAATCATTTTCAAAAATTATACATGCAGTGAAACAAATTCAAGGACAATATGACTTTGTAAGGAAAGGAGAGGAGAAATAAACATGTAATTTTAAATATTTCCATTTCCAAATACATGTACTTTTCTTTAAGATTCTTTGCAAAAAGGAAGACTGTTCATTTTTTCATAGGTGAGCATGAATATCTCCATTGTTATGTCATAATACTGCAAATGACGTCAAAACTATAGTGCAAACTGTTTTGCTTTAAATATGACATTCGAATGGCATAAATTTTGTGTCAATTCATCAGAAAAATAATGTAAATATAAGAACTCATTTCTTACTTAATGACTGACCCCCTGAATTTATAATTAATGACTGACCCCTTGAATTTTAGTTAATGACTGACCCCTTGAATTTTTAATTATTGACTCCTTTAATTTTACACTAATGACTGACCCTCTGAATTCCTGTAACATTTTCATCTCTTCCTGCATCTGACGAGTTTCTGCGATGTACTGCTACAATGCAATTGACCCCATGCTTCTACGTCTTATAGTTTTCAAGCTTTAAGGTTCAATACTAAGAACAAAGACGTTAAAGGGCAAGTCGTTGACCGAGGTGGAAGGAAGAACAGTAGGGAGGAATCGAGAGAAGAGACTTGGTTTTATCTTTGCATAGTCTGAAAAAAGATAAAAAAACAAATCAATCAGATGTATAATTTGTGTTTATTGGGGCAAACAGACATCCTATATTAGGATGCCTGAGGCAACTGCTTAAGTGGACATAAAAATATTAATTCAAAATCAACATAATTTGCTTGTTGTTAGAAATCGGTCTATAAATTCATGATTCCTTATCTAGAATATGATGTCATTCCATACTTTGACTTTGAAATGAATCCTTACCTGGATTTACAGAATGTATGTTCTTCACTGTGTTTGCCATTGTAGGGGGAGATATGGTGAATGGTTTGGAGTTAGCTTCTTCCAATAATGCTGAAAGATAAAGAAAATCTTGAAATACTGTAGAAGTACTTTTTTCCGCGTAGTATTAATTTACGCTATGTACGCGGTCACAAATTTTCCGCGGAAATTTGTCCAAGCGTACAAAATGTAAATGCAAGGAAAATAGTGACAGTGTAAAAAACAAATCTCAGATGTATAATTTGTGTTTATTGGGGCAAACAGACATCCTATATTAGGATGCCTGAGGCAACTGCTTAAGTGGATTCAAAATCAGAAATTGAGATTCTATAAATTCATGTAATTATGACCCCTTTGTGAATCCTTAAAAAAGTCACTGTGTTTGCCTACAGTAAATCAAACCAAGATTATAAATGCAATACTGTGCAAAAAACAACATCTTATTATATGTCTTGTCTCAAAAAATTTGTTTTCAACTGTATGAAGTAAATGTATATTACAAAGAATTTTTTTGAACTTCATTTGTGAATGAAATGTATTATCATTAAATAGAAATGAAGCACATATTAACATTAAAAGAAAAGGATTTCCACAACTTACACAAAATGAATTCTATATGTTGATCTAACACGTGCTGTTGAAATAATTTCTTCAGTTCCTCATTCAAATCTGTTTTCAATTTGGTTTCAACATAAAATCTATTCTGCAATGCAAAAAAAAAAAAAATTAATTATTTTACTTTCCTGAAAATTTAAAAGTTGCTGATAAAGCCATCTTTAAGATATTGTTTGATTGTCCTCTTTGACTGACAGACTAAAAATGGCCTCACTCTTTTTCTACATTCCAGAACAATTTTTTCTTTTTATTCCTCTTTTCCCATCAACAGATGTTGAAATTTTCAGGAAAAAAAGATTTTCCCACCTGCCAACCAACCCAGTAATTTTACCCGTAGTCGAGAGAGGGCAAACAAATATTATTTTGAAAATGTCCAAATATTTAGTACTCTAACAAGTATAAACTGCCATAAATTAATAATAAAAATGTTCCAAAAGCTAATATATTATTTGTCACAAAATGTCAATCCCATAGAAGAAAAGATATATAAAAGGAATGAATAATTTTATTATTTTAAAAGTTAACATTCCTGTCTTACTTACCATATAATTAAAAATAGGGACAATGCCACCTAAGGCTTGTAAATACTGGTTCAAAATAAAGGAAAACTTCTCAATGAAAGACTTGGGTTCTTCATCCCGCATCTGTGAAAAGTAAGTGTCAATATTAAAACAATCTACTGTTCATTGTTTAACATATCTGCAGTTTGACTGAAGATTTCTAATTATCAATAGATGGATTGAATTCTACACGATTTTTGAAAGTTCCTGCCCTCTAAAAATGCAGGCTGAATGTGTAAAATACTTGTACTATTGTAACAAATCATGCAATGTCTACATTTTTTCCCCTCATTTCTTTTATCCATTTTACTTTTAATAACATTTTCCACTGAGTGATAAATATCACTTGATATCATAATGTGTATTCAAACGTAAGCTTGCCCAGTTACCCTATAAAAATCTTTCAATTTATCACACTGTTAAGTATTTGACAATAACTTGAATGCAGTATAATTCTCACCAGAGACTTCAGCTGTTCGTTCAGTTTCTCGAGATGTAGAGCCATGTGGTTCATCAGATCTGTGTAGAGTTTCTCAGAGAACTGCTTACAGACACATTTATAAACACAGCTGTAGAAATAAAATTACATCAATAAGAAGAAACAGTCCTAACACTATCCAGTTAATGAGAAAATGTGTAGACGGAACATTTCTTTTATTCATAACATTATCTATTAATTTACATGTTTAAAGACAGATTCAATATTTTAAAGAATATATGTGATTTAAAGACAAAGATATACCTACAATTATGCAGATCACACAAATGTAACCCTTTGTTTGTGTAAGATAGGTTATGAACTGTAGTACAAACCTATACATTTGTTGATATGAGATAGGTATGAACTGTCCTACATACCTGTACCAGTTGTTCGTATGAGATAGGTATGTCCTACAGACCTGTACATTTGTTTGTATGAGAGAGGTATGTACAATCCTACAAGTCTATACATGTACATTAGTTTGTATATGAGATAGGAATGAACTATGAGCTGTTCTACAGACCTATACATTTGTTCATATGAGATAGGTATGAACTGTCCTACATACCTGTACCAGTTGTTCGTATGAGATAGGTATGTCCTACAGACCTGTACATTTGTTTGTAAGAGAGAGGTATGTACTATCCTACAAACCTATACATGTGCATTTGTTTGTATATGAGATAGGTATGAACTATGAACTGTCCTACAGACCTGTACATTTGTTCGTATGAGATAAGTATGTACTGTCCTACAGACCTGTACATTTGTTCATATGAGATAGGTATGTTCTACATACCTGTACATTTGTTCATATGAGATAGGTATGTACTGTCCAGGGGTCATGCTCAGTAGCTGATCTATAGCTCCCTCCAGTTTGGGCCAGTACTGTGTCCTATAATCCTCAGTTGTTATTGTCATCATCACTGTTAATTAAAAAATACATCACATTTAAAGACTTCAAAGATTTTTTTTCTAGCTGGCACCTTATAAACAATTTTTTATACCATATTGTAATGGGAGAGGAGTAAAACGTGATGGACCATACTGGGAAATTATTATTTTAATCCATTATATGCCCCTAGTAAAAACCCATATTGAAAGTGGATTATAACTGTAGTATAGAAGCATTTTGAAATTTATTTTACAGACAAACAAATGATTAGACAGACTGACAATGCATGCCTTAATTACTACTGCAAATAACTCGATTACAAACTAAAAATCAATAGCCCAAAGTATATAACATATTTATATAAATATGAATAATAAGTAAATAATAATAAAACAGCCAGCATATTGATTTTCTCAGCAGGTGCTGTTCCCTGCCCGTTTATCCTAACTGCACACTCCTGAGCCTGTAGACAATAATTTCATGTTAACTGTGGTACTACTCTTTTGCAGGGTTAAATTATATATTTTGGTAAAATATGACATAAAAACAATTGTTTTACATGTGCCATTTAATTATTCATCGACATAAACTTCATCAAACATTATTAATGTCCCCTGCAAAAGCTTCCACAGGCTAATCAGAAGTGCACAATTACGTAAAACTTTATTTATGGAAATCATTAAACTATACAAATTGTAGAATTTTGAAAAGACATTTTTAATCATGGAGCTTTACCATATTTTCTTAATTTAAAAGGAGAAGTCCAATTGATGGGTTGGTACAAAGCAAAAACAGCTTGAGGTTGCATTAAGCACACACTTAGATTAATAAATACAATAGTCTGTACATGGAATATATTGGAATTAAAACCTTAAAAATCGGGGTGGGGATACAATACATAAAATACAGTACGTAATTTCATGAGCACTGTCATATTATTTTAACATTATTAAATAATGCCTCTTTCTAATTTCATTTTCATTCATTCATATGCACTTTTCCCTCTTCTTGATACAAACCCATGCTGCCTGGCCGTAAGAGAGGGTGGTGCTTTACTCTTTGGTCGCCATCGTCTGGTGCTAAATCAGGCTGGGTAGAATCTGCTTCTGCTTCCATTGGTTCATCCATTATTTTTGCTTAATTGATGAAAGTTTGTAATCTTTTCTTGTCCAGTTTCAGTATGTCATCATGGGAGGTAATTCGGAAATCATGAAAATAATCTTTACGATTGGAAAACAAAATTTATCAAAAACGAATATTTGTACACATGTACAACGAACTCGATGCAAATTTTAACGGAGCTTTAAAAAATAACAACTTGAGTTATGTATTAATGAGTAAAATGAATGGGTTTCACTTCGTAGTTTTTAATTATTTTTTTATTCACAAAAATGGCATTTGAACTAAAAAATATTTGTATAGATTAATAAGGATATGGTTTCAGAGAGGCAGAACTTTTAACGTCCCAGAAGGTTTACAATTTCTTTGTATTTTAGAAATTTATTGTTTGAATCATTTTAAATGAAATTAAGCCAGAAAATATATACCAATCCAGGCATCCATTTTTTGTTGGCATCATCTGTCCTTAATTTAGAAAATAAATATTTTATGAATAATTATTTTATGGGGCCAAGTATAGACACGAAGCATTGGGAGGAGAGAGGGCTGGCCCCAGCGGATAAGCTGATTTTTCTCTCTCTACCCCCCCCCCCCCCCTTCAAAAAACAATGCTGCACAGC
Organism: Saccostrea cuccullata; assembly: GCF_032062105.1. Taxonomy (NCBI): domain Eukaryota; kingdom Metazoa; phylum Mollusca; class Bivalvia; order Ostreida; family Ostreidae; genus Saccostrea; species Saccostrea cuccullata. The sequence continues at coordinate 167,438 of NW_026932574.1, forward strand.
AATGAACTAAATATGTGAATTTATAAAGTTATACATGTATTTCATACCAAACTTTCGTTACTAACTTTTCTTGAGTTCAAAATTAAAACTCAAATAATTGACAAAACACTTTCATTGATTGAAGGTATTACAAACAAACCGTGGACAATGATATTCTTTCTAGACTTTAGTTTACGTCTATAATCATGTTATTTATATGAAATAATATTAAAATTATGAATTAATTTTGTTTTAACGAAACACCGTAATTAAGTTATTAAGCACAAACACAACGTACACAGTTTAATACTTTATTAAAACTTGACTAATATTGCCTTTCAGAGAATCAGGAATTGAACTTTTTGGGGAGGGGTTCAAATAAATTCGTGTATAAAATGCATTATTCTTTATTTTTAAAAATGCATAAATGGCCTCCCTTCCCCTAGCTGTTCCTGCAACATTTCCCACCCAAAAATTGAAACAATTTTCGTGATGATTTCGTACTAAACACTTACAGATATGGAAACTGGAAAAGATAGACACACCTGGTGATTTATTATGTAAACATTTTCAAAGTAGCATCTGACATCTGATTTCCAGAACGTTGTTAAAAGCCCATTTTCTGAAGGATTTACATGGAAGTTTTTCTTTAAAATTAGCAGAAGACCATGCAATTCTGAGGTGGGGGTCTGACAGAGTTTGGAAATAAATAATGTTGACAATAGATAATTTGTCCTTGACTGACAAATATTCAATAATCTGTCCTTGACTATAGAGCTTCCTCTTTCCCAACATAGGGTTTGGGCATCTTCACCAGCCAAGTGTCCGATTCGTTGACCCTCACCGGAGAGATGAGAGTAAACGAATCGGACACTTGGCTCGCGAGATGGAGTTGTTTTTTTTTTTCTTCTGAAGCTATTTTTTAGTGAGGAAGAATATTGTTCTTTATCACTTCGAAAATAAATACTCAGTAATTTGTCCTTGACTGGAATGAAAATATTGATCTGACTCCAAATATTTTGCTAGCCCCCCTCCCAGAATCAAATGATTGTCCCCTTATTCTTATGTCTCTTTGAAGAAAAAGGGCGACATGTTTCTTTGCACATGTCGGTTGGTATATATGTATGGCTAGAACTGACCAGATCAAGAGAGAGAGAGAGAGAGAGAGAGAGAGAGAGAGAGAGAATTTGGTACATTTGTGTCTCTTAGATACTGTAGCCCAAATAATTTTCAGGTACCCAAATCTGACAATTAGTCATGTGTCTTACTGGACACAGAAAGATACTGACCACTCAATATATGGAGAACCCTTTTCTTGACAGATATCAAACTTGATACACTGCCAGATAACAAGCTGTACACTATATCCAAGAGTACATGGCCCCTATTGCACATGAGATCACTAGGTCAAGGTCAAAAGGTCAACAGTAAAACTGGACCTAGGAAAATATTGACCTTTCAGTATCTTGAGAATCCTTTGTTTGCAAATCATCAAACTTGGTACACTGGCTTCCCCTAGGGTAAGTATGACCACTGTATATTTTATAGAGGTCACACAGTCAAAAATCAAACTTCTCTATTTTTAGGTCAAAGGTCAAGGATCAATCTGAAGAAAGGAAGACAATGACTGCTCAGTATCTCCAGAACTCTTTGCTCGACAAGCATCTGACTTTGTACTCTGATTTCCCTCAGTAAATTAATGACTCCTGTTGATTTTACAGACACAAGTCCAAATGATGCAGACACTAAGACATAACTAGATATTTTCAGCTCAATATCTTCAGACCTTCAGACCCTTAACAGAGATCAATTTTGGTACACTGGTACCCTCTGTGAAGAGATATTAAGGTATGACAGAGATAAATATCTTAAAACTGTTTGCCCCCAACTAGTATTTGACCATTTGTTATCCCTATCATCTTTTAAATTGAAAGTTAGTCACATTTTGGGGGGACATGCGTTTTTCAAACATTTCTTAGATTATTACCCCCTCGCAACAGAGTTGGAGAGGATACAGTAAAAAGCCTGTGTGTTTGTGTTAATTTGTCCTTGTTCAAAATGGAAGAGACATAATTGGCATCAGGATCAATGTTGCTGTCTTATAGGTAAAAGCATGATGTTTATGAGTTGATGCTCCGTTTTGCAATGACCTTGTTAAACAGTTAAAATTTTCAACACTGCATTTGACTATAAGCTGATACAGTGTACATGTTGTTCAATGTATACAATACAATGTATAAATCGATGCCAGTAAATAAAACAGAGAAAATTTGTTTTTGTATTGTTTAATTCTCATTTGAGTGTAGATAAATGGATCTCCTCTAAAAATAAACAAAAAACAAAAGTATCTCCCCTCTGATATCATTTTCATGATATACTCTTTTATGTGTAATACCTGTTGCACATATTTCTTGTATGAATTCAAAACATAAATACATTCATGTAATCCAAAGAGAACATCTGTTCTAAAATCTAAAATTTAAAACTCAAAGCTTAAACTTAATCTTGAAAAGTAGCATGTTCAAAGGCAAGAAACTATAATCATTTAAAGTCATTTTTTCTCAGAAAAAGCAGTGGATTTTAAAAATAGAACATTTATAACAAAGAATAAAATAAAGCGAGATAAAGTTATGATTTTAACAATGGAATGACAGACACATTGACAAATTTTTGCATTTAGCAAACGCACAGATAATTAATGAGCATCATTATACATGTATGTTTGGGGACTCATGACCATAAATGAAACAATTCCATCGCAATTATTTTTATAGACAAACCTCATTATCTCCAACTTCAGGGTACCAAGAAAAAACTTTTGAGATATTTGAGGTAAAATACCCGGTACGTCCAACTAAAAAATAAGTGGTTGGGACTTCCAAATCAGTTTGAAGTATCCATTGTTTGAGATATTGAAGTCAACAGTATAAAATACAGTTATTACTGTAAATGTATTGTATTTGGCATGTTTGATAGATATTTGGTGGAAATCAATTTTTTTTAGTGTGGATTTGATTTAGCGCATACCTTTATGTTCTTATTCATGTATATATGTGCAAGACATTTAGCCTTATACTTGATTTAGCAGAAGTTTCTTTCCGCAAAAGGCGCTATAAAGAATACAAGTACACAGCCAAATATAATACGTTTACAGTATTAATGGTGAACGAATGTTTTGTATATTGCTTAAGTACCAGGTAAGTTTCTATGTACGATAATCATTATTAATAGGTATATAATTTCACTATTAATTTGCTGCCTAAAATAATGCCAACTCACCCCTGACAATCAACTTTACCAATGCTGTAGTTATTTATAGTTGCAGTGCAAAAATATGACATAAAATTGAGAACATTACAGAAGGAGGATAAATACAGAATACGTATGTATCTATACTAAAACCCTGGGGACATCTACTGGTATTATAATGGCAAGAAAACTGTGAGCTATGTAAAAATTAAAGAAAAAATTGTCGAAAATCTCAATTCTCATAACAGTCATCATCTTAAAAAATTGGTATTTAAAACAAAAATGAGTGTTAATTTCTATAAGAAATCAAAAGGCACATGATCACGTCAATGTTTATATAATTCTCTCTCTCTCTCCCTCTCTCTCTCTCAGATGCTATAAAACATATAGTATGCAACAAAAAAATCTCATAGAATACAAAAAAAAAATCTCTCAAAGGAATGGGTTAAAATAATAAAGTTACAATATACTATAACACTATCACAAACTGTGCATACATAAATATCATGGAGGGATATAGTTTTTGCTAATACAGTAAAACTCGGATATAGCGAAGTCCTTGGGGCCTGTGAATTTAATTCGCTTTATCCGTAATTCGTTATGCCCGTATAACGAATTCGTATACCATTATAGCGAATTCGCAATATGCATGTTTTCCTTCAAGTATTTCTACCAAATATGTTAGGGAAGCAAATATTACAAAAACATATCTTCGATAACTTAAGTTTTATTATGAATTGAATTTTATATACAAATGCTAAAAGGAAATAAGTTCAGTTCAAGTTATCAATTTATGATAATCTTTGAAAGTTCGTTATAAAAGATGTAAATGTTATTATATTTAACCTCAATGGGACTCAAAATCAGTTCGCTATATCCGTAAATTCGTTATATCAGAGTTCGTTATTACCGTAAAATTTTACAAAGATTTGTTAAGAATTTTGCTGGGGACCCAGAAAAACTTCGCTATATTCGTGAATTCGCTATATCCGTGTTCGTACTAAACGAGTTTTACTGTATAGATCTACATTGCTTAAATCTCTTAATTAGAACATAATTGGAATACATGGGTATAAGATGTATATTCACTTCAAATAGAAAAAAGATTTAACTATAAAATAATTCAAGACTATTGTTTATTCCCAACCAAAAAAAATTTGGAAACCGTTTGTATAAGCAAAGCAACTATGTCTGACCAGCAGAAAGCGAAAAAATAAATATTGTGTCTCCTTGAAATTTGATTCAATTTCTTTTAATGAGGTATTGCAAATTAATATAAAGCACCTGTTATCTGAAAAATTCAGAGCAAATAGGTATAATTGAGTATTGTCTATAAAAATGCGTAGTGACAAATCAATGTTTGCTTTGAGATGCAAAGAATAAAATTTCTTTTCTAATTCTTATAATAAATTCAATTGTTTCAGTTACCATAATTACTGTTATCTAGTTTCTATATGTGACTGCAGATTTTTGTAACCTAAACTATCAGGTGTCAATAATCATAAATGATACATCATGTACATCTGAGTATTTTGCAACAACTATTGCCATCTTTACCAATGTTAAAGGCTGAGCAAGCCAGTGCTTTGGCAAGAATTTATACAGCCTACATACTGTTAAGTACATGCAAGATATTTTTTCGAAAAATGTGCGATTCACATCTGTATACAAGTTTTAGAAAGTAAATATATGCTTATTGCATCATCATTATAAAGAAACAATTGAACTGTGGAAAACTGCTTTTAACCTGCACATGTTTGTCCCATTCTTAACGGAAAAACAGATGAAAAATAAGGTTTAAGGTTTGAAACTGGCATCATTTACTTTAAAGATGCCCTGTAATTAAATCATTTTGTTTCTATATGTCCCAGCAGTTTCAGAGAAGAGATTTTGAATGTGTTAAAGCCTATGGATTACATTTGTTGGCATGATGAACAAAGACAGATAGCATTAGGTCCATTCTGACCCTCAAGTGACCCAACAACATTTTCAGGCAGACATCAACAAGTTATCGATCTCTCTCTCAATTGAAATGGCACCCTATAACTCTATCATATCACAAAGAACTTATACATTAACACTCCGAATCTTTGAACCAGATCCTGGTTTGGGTGAAGGTTTTGGTCTTGTGTCACCGGTTACTGGTTGAGATTTGGTTCCCACTTGACCAAGTGAACTGTCCGAACCAAACACCGATTTCTTGCCCACGTCCATGGAATCAAACATAGCTTTTATATGAGCTACGGCAGGAGCTTCCTGCACTTTTTCAAAAGAGTCTGTTTTCTCTAAAGATGAGCTTGCCTGTGCTGGTTTCTTGGGTAATTTCATTCCCGGCTTTGGAGGAGACCGGGATGGTTTGGGTCTCCTTCCATTGGAATCCCCTCGCTCTATCATTTGACCGGTGGATTTCACTTTCGGTAAGAGTGGTTTTCTGGAAGGTTCTTCCTTTAAATTACTTCCAAATTTAGAAACCGGATTTCTATTCTTAGCTAATGGAAATGTCACTTCATCATTCACCTCAGCTCCAAGTTTGGGTGATCGCCCTCCCTTTCTGTCTGCAGGACCTTTGTTTTTAAGGTACTCCTCATAGCTAGGAGGAGGTCTTTGAGGGGACTTGATAGGTTCCTCTGCAGCTTTCTGATTCTGTTCCCCAAGGAATGCTAGTTTTTGAGCCTGCATTGGCATTGACTTTGGTCTGGAAGGAGACTTCCCATTACTGCTGCTACTGCTCGAGCTACTCCGGTTCGAATGAGCCGGAACCGGTGGCACTAACTGACCATCTTTCTTATCTTGAACAAAAGCTTGAGATCGTCTGTCTGTTGTGCTGATAAGCACAGGGTTTGAAATTTCACGGGATACACGCTCTTTGCGCATTGCAACTCCACTTCCAGAGGAATTGGAATCTTGTCTTGTCACTGATGGGTTTGAAGGGTTAGAATTCTGTCTGATGACTGGTTTTAATGCAGGGGCTGGTGATGATGGTTTAAGTGCACCTGCCGATCCGGTTGGCTTGAGTGCAGCTGCTGATCCGGTTGGTTTGAGTGCACCTGCTGATCCCGTTGGCTTAAGAGCACCTGCTGATCCAGTTGGTTTAAGTGCAGCAGCTGATCCGGTTGGTTTAAGAGCAGATGCTGGTGGTGTTGGTTTCAATGCAGTGGTTGGTTGCTTTGACACTGCTTTGGTTCCCGGCTTTACAATGGGCCTTGAGGAAGGGGTAAATGTAGGTGGCTGGCCCTTTTCCTCCAATTTCTTGCTTTCCTCACTTTTAGAAGTTTTTCTGGAGAACTTGGAAAATATGGACTTGGATTCTTTAGTATCTGATGGGACAGGATTTAATTTAACTTCTTGAAAGGAGGATTCTTGTTGTTTGCTCTGGTTTGGAGGCAATTTTACAGCGACATTTTGATACGTGGCAGAGTCGGGTTCCTGTTTCTCCGCTCTCTTGAAGAATTTGGGTAGATCTGGTCTGGGAAGTGGTGTTTTGGATTTGGACTGAGGTTTCAGTGCAACTTTTTCAGGACTGGTCTCTGGTTTAATTGTCTTATTACGAGACTGAGTAGCGGTGGTGCTCTGAAACACAGGCGTTGAAATATCTCTCGGAATATTTGGATTTCTGTTCACAGCTGCTCCTCCTGCACGTCCGTTTGATGGTCGTTTCCAAGATGAAAGTGAAAAGCATGGTACTCTGTCAAATTAAATACAATATGTATTTAAAAAAATTCAATTTAAACCAACATTCTTCATTTTTACTTCACATTATATTATTGATATTTCAAAGATGGTATGATATGTACTTGCATACCTGTTTAAAGAAGAAAAAATTAAAACACTACAATCATGGCACATATTCATGTCACAGTTTCAGTCAGGAACTCATGAAACAAAGTGCAGAAATTTAACCTGCTATAACATTGTTAGAACTCACCTGAACTTGAGGTCCCCTGGGTGATTTATCCACCATTTCTTTATGGATTCCCTGTAGTAGAATGCAATGAAGGCCAGACATCCAAACACGATTATCATAGCAAAGGTCACCAGCAGCCCAATAAGTAGGTCATTGTTGTCTAAAAATAAATGTACATATTTAACTCTGATCATATAAAATAATGGACTCTTTTTGAGCAATAAATGTCCTTGTAAAATTATCTGATCATTAAAATTAAAGTTTTTGCATTTAACAACATATTTTAAAATGGCAAAAAAAAAATTGAAATACTGAAATCATGCACCACCATCACCAACAAACAAGAGGCCCAGGGGCCACAGCGCTCACATGAGCACATCAGGCTTGAATTTACTCCACCCCCCCTCCAGGCGTTCATCATTTGAACAAACTAGAATCTACACTACCTGAGGATGATTCCATGTAAATATCACTAATCATAGCTTTGAGGTACTTGAAAAGAAGATTTTAAAAGGTTTCCCTATATATCCCTGTGTAAAACTTGGGTCGGCCATTTTGGCCCCACCCTAGCCCCGGGGGTCATGATTTGAACAAACTTGAATCTACACTACCTGAGGATGATTCCACATGAGTTTCATCTTTCCTGGCCCAGTGGTTCTGGAGAAGAAGATTTTTAAAGATTTTTCCTATATATTCCTATGTAAAACTTGGGTCGGCCATTTTGGTCCCACCCTTGCCCCGGGGGTCATGATTTGAACAAACTTGAATCTACACTACCTGAGGATGCTTCCACATGAGTGTCATCTTTCCTGGTCCAGTGGTTCTGGAGAAGAAGATTTTTAAAGATTTTTCCTATATATTCCTATGTAAAACTTGGGTCGGCCATTTTGGCCCCACCTTTGCCCCGGGGGTCATGATTTGAACAAACTTGAATCTGCTCTACCTGAGGATGATTCCACATGAGTTTCATCTTTCCTGGCCCAGTGGGTCTGGAGAAGAAGATTTTTAAAGATTTTTCCTATATATTCCTATGTAAAACTTGGGTCGGCCATTTTGGCCCCACCCTTGCCCCGGGGGTCATGATTTGAACAAACTTGAATCCACACTACCTGAGGAAGCTTCCACATGAGTTTCATCTTTCCTGGCCCAGTGGTACTGGAGAAGAAGATTTTTAAAGATTTTTCATATATATTCCTATGTAAAACTTGGGTCGGCCATTTTGGCCCCACCTTTGCCCCGGGGGTCATGATTTAAACAAACTTGAATCTGCTCTACCTGAGGATGCTTCCACATGAGTTTCATTTTTCCTGGCCCAGTGGTTCTGGAGAAGAAGATTTTTAAAGATTTTTCCTATATATTCCTATGTAAAACTTGGGTCGGCCATTTTGGCCCCACCCTTGCCCCGGGGGTCATGATTCGAACAAACTTGAATCCACACTACCTGAGGATGCTTCCACATGAGTTTCATCTTTCCTGGCCCAGTGGTACTGGAGAAGAAGATTTTTAAAGATTTTTCCTATATATTCCTATGTAAAGCTTGGGTCGGCCATTTTGGCCCCACCTTTGCCCCGGGGGTCATGATTTGAACAAACTTGAATCCACACTACCTGAGGATGCTTCCACATGAGTTGTATCTTTCCTGGCCCAGCGGTTCTGGAGAAGAAGATTTTTTTTTAAATGCCATTAATTTTTAACAAATTCATGATTATCTCCCCTTGGAAAAGGGCGTGGCCCTTCATTTGAACAAACTTGAATCCCCTTTACCCAAGGATACTTTGTGCCAAGTTTTGTTGAAATTGGCCCAGTGGTTCTTGAGAAGAAGATGAAAATGTGAAAAGTTTACGACGACGAAAACGACGAGAACGACGACAACAACTAAGACAACGACAACGACAGACAACGGACAAATTTTGATCAGAAAAGCTCACTTGACGATTAAAAAATAAATACGGTAAATATAAAACGTGTGCTATAATAACATACTGTAAATCACTTTTTATTCAGGGGAACTTTATTTCCTCATAATTTATGTGAAACAGTGCGCACACAAAATATCAATCTTATGTAAATAACATTATGTAGAGCACACTGCATTTCATTTCTGGAAATCTGCATAGCATTTCCGACATCATTTTATTTCATTTCCGACATTTTTTGTTTTCATTTCCGACATAATTTTGTTTTCATTTCCAGAATTTACCTATGCGGCAATTTAAATATATTTTCAAAAATCTATTTATTATATACATATATGCATACATTTAGCACTGAGTCTAGGTTAAAGTATTCAATGAACATACAACTTTTTCACCTCATTTAATGTGCACTAAAATAAATGTCAGTGACAGCACCAAACTTATGTCCAAGACACTTGATGGACGCTAATCCAGTTTTTACTCCAGTTGATAACACATTTATTACACTGAACTTTATTTTTTCTGCTTTACATCTGCGCAGAGTAATTCAGTAAACATTGAGTCAACCTCTCAAACTTCAATTCAAGCAGTTGCCTACATTATGCGACAGTCGTTTCATTGATAAATTTACAAAAACGCAGAAATTGGATTTCAATGATTTATTTATTATGCATTCCTTTAAATTTTTCATAGGTTAAGTCTTTGTTACTAAAGGTAAAAAGGTAAAATCTGAAAAATGTCGGAAATGAAAAGTTGATAATTACTAAAAATTCCGGAAATGAAATGCAGCCATAGAGCAGTAACGATTTGTGATAATTTTGTTTTGATAAAAAAATGTCAATCTCACAAAAAATAAGGTTTTGCAAAAAATTGAATGATCTACAGTAGTCCGACACTAGGGGGGCATGAAGCATGAGCTGTATAAGCAGGATTTCTCATAAAGCAAATAATCTGAAATAACGACACAATGTGTAACTTACGCATCCACTTAATATCCACTATGTATGATTGAAATAGATAATTAAAAACTTGTTATTTCATTAATATAAAAACAAAATCTCCTCAAACTGAATTTAAATTCACAATTTTACAGCAACTATCAATTATTTGATGGTAGTAACTACCAGTTAAATGTACAGATAGGATGTTTTGATTTTATAGCTCAAAGCTAAAGATTAAAAGTAGCCACATTTTAAGCAAATATGTTATCAATGTTGGTTAGCTAAAAATACTTCAAATAATAAGGAATGGGTCTGTTTTTCTAACTAAATCACTCGAAATTAAAAACTGACCTTCCTTCAAGTAATAAGTCATGTTTTGATTTTATAGCTCAAAGCTAAAGATTAAAAGTAGCGTCAGTTTAAGCAAATATGTTATCAATGTTGGTTAGCTAAATATGCTTCAACTACTAAGAAACGAGTCTCTTTTTCTAGCTACATGTAAATCACTCGAAATTTACACTGACCTTTATACACGTAAAATGAATTACTCCAAGACTTTCATGCTAAATTTTTTTTACTTATTTTTTTTATTCCAACTTCTAGAAGTTCTATTTATGAAAGAAATGAGAGAATAATCAAAAATCTTATTTATATTTTGGCAATGGTTTTATTTTATCACAGATTTATTTGTACGATATTGCCAAACAATAAGCACTGTTAGAATTATTATTGGTAAAAGTGTCCCAAAAATGACGGCACAATAAAAAGAATCCATTGAATGAACATCTTTAGATAGAGCGGTTTTTCCTCCATGCCAGTCTGAAAAGAAATCATTACCAGAATTCTTATCTACAATGTAGCTAAAAGTTAACGTTTTGGGAAAAATGTCATATTTAGAGGTCCATCTCTAACGGAGTATCACCTCATCAGGGAATCAGGGAGCCATTGTTTTCACCTATTCAAAAAATTCTTGTTATCTTTTAAAAATTTAATACATACTGTGAAATCAATAATTTTCGTGAGGGTTTAATTTTTGTTGTTTCTGAGATATGGAGAGACCTACAAATTCAGGTCTACCACGAAATGCAAAATTTTATAAGCATTACTACTCAACACTTCCCCAACCACAAAATCAAATCCCCACAGATCAACATTTTTTTCTTAAACCTCGAAAATTTGCCCCCACAAAAATATGTGATTTCACAGTACATGTATATCAGTTCTGGTTAGCTTTTACATTGCACATGCAGCAATTTACATCCAAAGTCAATGATAGGTACATTCATTTGTTATTTCAACAATTTCTGTTTAGGGCTTGATGACACTTTTCATCATTTTGTCTAAGTTTTCTTTGTAAAACCAGTATAACAAAGGTGTTTCTTTTTGATTTCCATGTCAACATATGCACCCACTGATCTGAGTTTGGCAGCAATGTGCCATGCATGTATAAAAATAATCCTGTGGCAGTGGAATTATTATTGGTTAGTATGTATTTTGTTAATACCTCAATATACACAACAGTTGCTATTACCGTGAGTGGGCGGAGTCTAGGACCTACCTTTGATTTTGATTGGACCACTGTGTAAACTGCCTCCATAACCTGGCGCATCACAAAAAGGGGGGCTGAATCCCTCATTACAATGACACTGACCAATACTATTACACACCTAAAATATATAGTGGACATTTGTAACACAGTCAGATAATACATGAACAAGATATATCCAGACAATATATACTTTAAGTTTTATGCCATAACAATACTATTTTTAAAACAAACTAAGAAGTACTGTGAGCACTGAGCTCACTAAATAATACCCCTGCTTACAAATGAGTATAATGGTCATCTAATTATTGCTATTAAATAGTATTCAGTTACAAAATTAAACCTGTAGAATTCTAATATTGTTTTACATTAATACAGAACTTATTGTAGAGACAAAATAAAACCCAGAAATTACCCCATTAGTGTGACAATCTGGACATTCTCTTGAAGGTATCCTGGCTAGTGATGTGCATTTATGGTTGTAGCATATCTGTAATTAAACACCAAGATTGTTTTATCCTTGTTAAACCCGAGTAAACTTGTAAAGTCTTGTAGCTACCTGAGTACACATATGCATATACATACAAGAATTGTGTGACCTAACATCAGAGTATTGTTTGTCAGAGAAGATGTAAAAGTTTCTATATACAGGGAAAATTTCACCCCCATTTTATTTTTGCCCTATTGCCCTACTTACAGGTGGGCGAATTTAAAATGAGGCAAACTTAAAGAACACAGTATAATTTTTTAAACAAAACCGTGACTGGGCAAATTTAAAATGGTGCAAAATTGTTTCCAAGTGTGAAAGTGCGGAAATAACATGGATCGAAAATAACCCTGAATACAGTATACCCATATCTGGAAGCACTATCTCTGTGGTGAACTTTGTGATTTACTGTACTACTTACCTTGTTATGTCCACACTTGGCCCCATCTGGTACCTGCCCTGGGTCGGGCATGTTGAGTCCCACATCCAGTGTGGCAGAGCGACACACGTAGACCTTTGACCCTTTCTGTAAGAAGGAAGCCGGGGTGGCAATGGCCAAAGTTTCCCTCCAAAACATGAGCTTCTCGTTCAGATGGACGCAATGTAAGAGACCACACATCACATCACTGCTGGCAAAAAGTGAGAAATAGGGTGTGATGATACAGTACTTGAACTAAGAACCACTAGGGTTAAAACATACAGTGTAAGTGTACTTTTAATCATTTTTTATTTGTGAGAACTTTATTTTTGCATAATTATGGGAGACAATGTGCTCGCAAAAATATCATTCTCGCACATAGTATTCCTTAAGATTATATAGAATAGCAGATAAAGAGTTAATGTCTATCTCATGTAAATAAGGTGTCACGAAAATTTACTGATCTACAGTATTTGTTTGAAGGGTTAGTATCTTCTTTCTAAAATTCATTTGTAAGAACTAATCAAAGACAAAATCATGAAAATATGAGCAAGCTTACTCTTTGTCACAGCGGGTGAATCGATTGGTCCTCAGATTGTACCCACAATTCCCTGTTTCAGAGCCATTGACATTGAGATGCTGGAAACATATAGGATCAGACACCCTCCCCGTGGCTCCCCACAGCAGACGACACTGTCCGGTGTGGGTCTTACAGGTACCATTCAAACAGTAAGACTGGAAAAAATGAAAATAAAGTGTGTGTGTACAACAAATGAAATATGTTTATTTACATGTAAAACAAATTCCCAGCTAAGTTAGACAGAAAGGTTATTTAAGGAATGTTTTTAAGTTTCATGTGAGTTATTGGTGTGTGAATCACGCAGGCATATTTTTCATGAAGCGCGCTAGCATCAGTCCATTCTCTTTCATTCTTTCCCCCTCCCTTTCTTTTACTGGTACCTACCTGTCCATTGCCACATTCTATCCCATTCTTCCTGTAGACATCAGATGGACAATACTCAGACTCTCCGTTACAGAACTCTGGTAGATCACACTCCTCATACGCTCCACGACACAGGGTGGCTCGCGGCTTCAACTGCAAGGAAAAGTTGTTCTATGATTGTTCCAGGTAACATTAAGTTCACTACAAGGTGCAGTAGGTGATTTCTGCTCGTGTTAAATTTTTTATGGCCATGCAGGGTCATAGATAAATTATTTTATCCCATATCTTTTAAATGCCTAATTGTATGGAATCACAAAAATTGATAACTGAAAAAAAAGTTTATCTGAATGCAGCTGTATCTTTCAAAAATCATATAATTATAAAAAATCTTTTGCCTGCATAAAGTACAAGAATATTAACACATTATAAGCCATATTAGATAGCTGACTAAAATATATACCCGGTAAATTGATCCTTACCGTACACGTGTTGGTATCACAGCATTTTCCTGTAGCACACACAGCTCCTGGTGACAGTTTACAGGTAGAAGGATTACAACACGTGGTCTTACAGTCCTACAAAAAAGAATATTGTTTGATTGAGGATCTATATTCTTTGTCAAGTTTTGAAATTTAAATTTCATTATGAAATAAAAATAAATTTGAAGGGTAGATTTTTTTAATCAATGTAGCAAAAGCTTCTTGCATGTTATCGATTCAAGGAAAATTGCATGTACTTTATTGTTTTTTAATTAAACGTTCTCAAATTCTTCCTCATTTGCTACACAATTCTCTGACACAACACTTTTTTTTTTAAAACCAGGCTCTGTGGCCATAAAACTTAGATGAGCTCACTTTTGATCTCAGTCTCACTTTTTAGCTATACTGTATAGGGGGAAAATAACTCGCGGTGTTAATATTCGCTTTATTCACGATGTTGATAAATCCGTGAATTCAAGAAACAGTGAATAAATTTTCAATAATCTCCATGTTTTATTTGGAAATTTGAGAATATATAGATTACGGAAGGTTTATATACATGTATGTGCAGTTCTTGACCATTTCAGTAATTACGAGTACATATGTAGTACTTGTCATTCAGTTATTTTAATTATCACGCTTTACTTTAATTCCAATCAGCAGATGATAACCTGTGTTTACTCAATCAAAACACGTGTGCCACGGGTTTTGATTACCCGTGCGAAACTAATATAATTATGTTACCACGTGTATTTGTTACCTGCATTTATCATGCATATCATTTTTTATCGACAATTTGGTTTTTAGAGTCATTCAAATGACTATCGAACTTACTGAAGATGTGGAAGGATATTATTTCAATCGTCGGCCTACATTAAAACATTAATTTTATATACTGTCCAGTGGTTTTTCGACGCGTTGTGTCGAAGGTCTCAGGGTGTATATGAACTCATCGTAACAGCATAATATAGGAAAGTCATTTGCGTTTACCGTCAAGGACGTTTGAAAACTGTACTTGTTTTAATCAATTGTCAATTGCATGTATTATTTTTATAACTAACAATTTTATATTAACCTACCCTGTTGTTCGTGAAATAAAGACATTACTCTCATTGATGTCATTTACATGTACCTAGTTATGGATTAAATGTATATAGGCAAGGGAGGTAACTTTTATTATAAACCGATTCCGCGAATTCAAGAAACCGCGATCGTGTCAGATGAGAAAAAAACGTGAAAATTACAACCCGTGAAATTAATCCCCTGTACAGTATATTCCTTTGGTTAAAGTGAGATTGAAATCAAAAGTGAGTTTGTCTAAGTTATATGGCCCCAGAGCCAGGAGTCTCTGATGAGACTGTAGCTCTACTGGTTTTTACTTAATTCACAAATGAATTACCCCCTGTAGTCCGCAGTCACATTCCTCCCCCTGCTCCACGAAGCCGTTCCCACACACGGGGCCCTCAAACAACTTGTCTGGTTTGTTCTTCAGACAGTAGTCCATACCGATCTCAAAATTCTCAGCAAGGGCAATCCGGGAACATGAAGACCACTTTGTGGGCGGGGAGGTACTGAAACAGAAAATACATATTAAATTGAATATTTGATATTAAGGTAAGATTTTAAAAGATTTAATTTTAAATCCATTCGAAACTTTATGAAAATTGAATAAGGAAAATCCATACTTCATACTTTATTCAGTAAAACATGCTTTTAACGAAGTGTCAGGGCCAGACAATTTTACTTCCTTATAAACATAATTCGTTATTAGCAGCTCTTATTCTAACCTTTTCTTTGTTTTGACACTTACCCTGCCTGTGTAGGAGCCATGATGCACTTGTCATCAGGACATTTACAGAAGGAGTAGTTATCATGAGCCATTCCCAAATTGTGTCCGAGCTCTGATTCTCAGATTTTGACACTTACCCTGCCTGTGTAGGAGCCATGATACACTTGTCATCAGGACATTTACAGAAGGAGTAGTTATCATGAGCCATTCCCAAATTGTGTCCGAGCTCGTGGGCCACGGTGGTGGCTACCTGGATCAGGCGGTTGTTCACATCCTGTCAGGTTAAAAAATATGAACATTAAAAACACAGGTAAAAAAAAAACTCGTACTTTTGTTACATCCCCTCTGCTTAATGGCATCAACATTATAATTTATATATACTTGTACATGAATATTTTTAAACAGAACATGGTACGTAATACAATAATACTGAACATACAAATATTATACATAATCATTCTGTACAATATTGAATAACTTCTGAAAGTGTTTATAGCATATTTAACTCTTTATCTGAATGATATTGTAATATTCTTTCTTAATTTACAATATTCATTGAAATGATATAT
Source organism: Saccostrea cuccullata (assembly GCF_032062105.1). Classification (NCBI taxonomy): domain Eukaryota; kingdom Metazoa; phylum Mollusca; class Bivalvia; order Ostreida; family Ostreidae; genus Saccostrea; species Saccostrea cuccullata. The sequence continues at coordinate 183,658 of NW_026932574.1, forward strand.
CAGAAACATTTTTCAAGCAGATACTTCAAAGATGCATGTACTAGTATATAATTAATAAAATTCAAAACTGCAGCAAAAGTTGAGCCATTTACATTATGCACAGTATACATAAACCAGTTATATAATTATGATATCAAGATATGCCGATAAATTAATGTGTAATACTGGATCAAGTGAGAAAATAAAAACTTTCTAGATCAGCAGCATGTCTGTTAAGTTTAGCTTGTCATGCACACTGAGATGTGTAATAAAACAAGCAACAATTTTAGGGTGTAAAAAAGTACCTCATTCATAGAATTCACAACTCTAAATAAATTTTATGAAATTTTCATTCAAGAGCATATTTGTGTATGCATGTGCATCTACATGTGTACCTGCATGTTAATATATATGTTGCTATGGTAAAAATTTAAGTATATGTAATATTGCATGCATTGTTAAATATCAGCAACAAACATGCACATATCTATCATTATATAATCATGATAGAATTTAACAGATGCATTCTACTGATATTTAAATGTGTATCAGAAACTCATTCTTTAGAGCAGAACAGTTTAGAACTGAGTTGCAGGGGGAGGGTGTTAGTGACTTTAAAACCAATAACTACCGCATCAGACGCCACACCACCAGATGAACTAAATGTACATATAGTGTTAACAAAAGCTCTCCCCAAAATGTTATCACTAAACGCCTGGCCACTACAACAAAACAAGCAAGTTAACAGGTTAGTGTTCACACAACACACACAAGATGACAAGACAATATGTGACTGCATAAGATGCCAGGTTTTATCTTCAAGTAAAAAAAAATCCTTAATAACTGCAGATCTAGATTTGCTCGTTGTTTTTTTTTCATTTTAAACTAGAACTCTCCAAATGGGACAAAATACCCCCCGCTGGGTTTTTCAGAAGTAAGTTTTTCCATAATAAAGATATGTATCAAACATGAATTATGAAATTTTTCTTCCAGTGACCTTGAACCTCCCCAAATGACCTTGGGTCAAGGTCATGACACACCCTTAGGTAATGGGCAATCTTTGTGTGAAATGAGATCCTACCAAGTTAATCCATAAGAAAGATATGGACAGGACACAAATTATGAAATTTTTCTTCCAGTGACCTTGAACTTCCCCAAATGACCTTGGGTCAAGGTCATGACACACCCTTGGGTCATAGGCAATCTTTGTGTGAAATGAGAACCTACCAAGTTTGTTTATAAGAAAGATATGGACCGGACACGAATTATAAATTTTTCTTCCAGTGATTTCCCCAAATGACCTTGGGTCAAGGTCATGACAAACCCTTAGGTCATGGGCAATCTTTGTGTGGAGTAGTAGATTCTAATGTCCCTCTGTAAGAAATTTTGGACCGGACACGATTGCATAGACAGCAGACAAAGAAGACAGACGGACAAGGTGATTCCTATATACCCCCCCAAACTTCGTTTGCGGGGGTATAAAAAATTTTCTTCATTATACCTGGAAAATATTTCAAGAACTTTTCTTGCCTCTGGATACTACCTTATAACCTATACATATTCATCATTGATAAAAAATTTAAAAGGGAGTAATCATGATGCTAATTTACACCTGTAGCAAAATCAGACAAAAGGTCATATACATTTCTCTTATCACAAAAGTACAAAGCTAGCAAGGAAACCGCATAAAAAATCACTGGCATTTTCTCCAATCAATGTTGTCTTGTCAAGTAGATAAATAAAAGTGCATTTCTGTTTACCATGGATATGCCTGCGGAGTACTTATGGGTGCAGATGGAGGCCTTCATGGCTTTGCCTACCACGCCATCGTTAAAGGGCATGCCACTGAAATGTACTCACAGCTATTACCACTATATAGCTATATAGCATTCATGGCTTACACATGAACTTGACTTATCTCCTGCTAAATGATTAATGAGAAGTGGAAAAAACACAAAGCAAGGAAAAACCTAATTATCTGCCAATCAAATGCACTTTTAATAACAATGTTGTTGCACTTCATGGATCAACATTTACTGGGAATCAATGTGTGCAGAGTTTGATATGGCTTAATTTGAATTTTCTGATAATTTTTAACATTTACATTGCTTTCTCATTCATGGCATTAAAAAACCCTAATGCTTGACAAAAGTTTTAAATTCATTTTAAAATTCAATTCTTTTTGAAATGCTTCATTTGATTGGTTAGAAAATTTCACTTCTATCATAAAACCTTTGTTGCCTACGGTATGTCATAATTTGAAGTCGCTACAAGCATTAAATATTTCAAGAATTACTGTCTAATTTTTAAAAACCAATAAGTTTTATAGAGTGTAAACTGCCCCTACTGCGGTTATACAACATAAATGGGATTGCTGTCGAATCCATATAGATGTCAAACAAGTTTATTTCAAAAGAATTTTAAAACTACAAATTATATCTTAATGGAGAATGAGGATAAATTATTCAGTATCAATCTACAAGAAAAAATTATCAGATAAAATCTACTTTGTATGAGCTTAATATCACTTCCTTTCATTAAATTATCAATTTCTTTTTAAAACAGCACACTTGAAATTTTTATACAAAGACAATAGATATTTGCATGAGGGTCATTTTCTTCACAGAATTGTCTACATATACATAAAAGCTGTGCTCCCAATTACCACGGCAGCTAGAAGCTCTGTTTAAAACTTTTTTAAAAAGTTTTTCAATTAATCTGAATTCTAAACTTGTCATTGTCAAGAAATTTAAAATATAATATATTTTGAATATCTTTACCACTTCAAATTCAAATGAAAAAAAAAAATTCAAGAATGCTCAATTAAAAAAAAAAATATTGTCATGAATCAATGTGTGCTTATCATCTTTCATCACTGTAGCTAATTGAAAGAAATGCAGGTGACGGCACTATGAGAAACTTACGTGATCAGCTGGGCATTGTCGTTTTCATGTTTGGGGTTGATGCCTTGTTTTCTGTAGTTAAGGAACTCCTCCAGTGTGTTATTGGCCTGAGAAGTGATTCGGATCATGTCCTTCGTCTTCCAGATTTCTACTCCCACCAGAGCAATGTAGATGTTCAAAGGGTTATACAGCTAAAATCAGATAGAAGAAAATTATAAAAACAATGCATACAATTATAAGACTAGGCATATCACTGCATTTTCTATCAACATTTGATAAGATCCTAAAGACCTATATATACGAGGGGCATTTCAAAAGTCCTGAGAACAGTTTAATAAAAAATTAACCGTTTTACGGACATTATTGAGTTTGATATCATTGGAAAGATAAAAAAAATATACACATATTGTGAAGTCACTTTATAATTTTTATGAAAACATTTAAATCCAGAATATAGAATGTTTAGCATACTAAAACTTCGCGTTTTTATCCACATGACACGATTTTAAAAGTGCTGCCAAAGGCTTATCTGAAAAAAATATTTCAAAGAAAATATTCATTTGCAAAGAAGTAGAGTAGAACTATGGTACTGTTTATCAACAATTCTATATTTCATTGTTTGGTTTGTTTACTAGCACGATTTATGTCCAGTTATGCTATCATCGACATTCCTTCAGGATTTTAAGTTACATGATACGACTGGATTTTTGGTCTTTTATATAGTTCTCCATTGTATGAGATAAATCATGTTCTGTGTAAAACTGAAGTATATTAATACAGTTTTCAACAAATATATTTTGAGTAACAGTACTCTTACCGTTTACAAATAAAATGTACAAAAGTCTTGCCCCTGACTTGTTTCTGCGTGTTTAATTCAACTTCGGCACCCCAAAAAGTGCTTTTCTTTTGACCCCAAAAAAGTTATGTATCACACATGAATAAGTTTACCAAATGAAATGTTCATATACGAGGGTTGTTCGAAAAGTTTGTGGACGATGTCCATCTTCGTTATAGACAATATAGACAATATTTTACCTTGGGTCAGAGAGGCATGACACACATGTGTAGACAAAGGCAATCAATAAGTAGATAAACAAAAAAATTCAGTAATTTGTGTTAAAAATAAAAAATAAATAAAAAAAAAAAATAAAATAAAAATAAAAATACATACATATCATATTGTTGTTGTGCTTTAAAATGTTATATTAAATGATTAGACAGGTACTCACAAATTGAAGTAAGACATTTATTTTCACATGTAATGACCAAAAATATTTTTGAGAACTATCTAAGCTATGAAAATTTTTATTATACTGTGCTTCATTTAGAAGTTTGATTCTTCTTTCATGTAAAAACACACCCTTGGTAAAATGTATTTATTTTGCTACAAAACATTTTTCACAATTCTTTTATCTCTTTCAAGTCCAATATATATCCAGTTTCAAAAAAGATATTCTTAATCTGGTTATACCTCTTCTAAAGTTAAAGTTATTTAGTAATGTTTTCTTCCAGTGAAATTACTTTTAAGCTTTACCCCAAATCAGAATTTTTTTCTTTCAGTTTCAGCCAAGAGTCAATTTGATTATTGATGACACACCCTTAAGGGGCATTTTTTGGTATTTCTAAAAATTTCAAAAATGTGTGAAAGAGAACCTGTCTCTATTTGTTTATGTTTTAGAATTAATAAAAGCATTGTACAGGAGAGAACTGTTATCAGAACACACATTGATTTTATGATATTAATATTTTATCTTCCAGTGACATTACTGCAAAATTATATTACTCACTGAAAATTCAAAACAAGCACATTATAATATGCAAAAATATTTGTTTTATTGATGTGTGAAGTTTCATTTCATTCGATTTAACACAAATAAATTTACTTCATTTTAAAATCAACATGTTTTGTACCCGCTGAGCACACAAAAGGCAATGTAACGTCAACACATAGCGTAGAGAATTTATAATAGATACTATACCTATACATTTCACACAGAATATTCCAATGCCCATTCATTAAATTTATTTTCTAATACTTGACATCTATTTTTTAAGAATTGATCTCATTGTATAATTTCCTTTGTAAAGGTTTTAATGTCTTTTAGTACTTAACTCTGCTTTCACAGGATAAGCAACTCTGAAGCGCCTTTGTCTTTCATTTACGTTTCATATTTTAAAGTTTTGTTCAGACATTTACAGTAAAACCGTTTCTTCACAGGATGCATCCATATAAAGTCTATGATCAAATATTGCTGTACTATTTGTACACACATGCACAACGACGCTTTGAAAGAATTTTCTTATATATGTCAACATTTTAAAAGTTTTTGGATTTTTCTGGAAAAACACAAAATTGTGGCCTGCTGCTCCGTACCTAAAACGTCATCGTTTTTGTCGTTTTCAATAAGGACTACTTATCATCTCAAGTTGATTTCTTTTCAACAAAGCAAAACATAAAACTATAATTTTAAACGATGTAACAATTCTTAATTTGAGGAGTTTTTGCTTCCATATAGAATATGATCATTATTTATTGTATTGCTTTGCTATTCTTGAGAAGAAGATTTTTAAAAAGAAGTTTTTAATCAATCATAATATTTTGTCAAAATTAATACATGTTATTTGGATTTATTGTTAAACAAGAGATGTTGTAAAACACTTATGCCCCCCTCCCCCCAAATTGGAATTTTTCCAAGTCCAAGGGGTATAACTCTGTCAAAAATTATGCGATTGTACCCAAAACAAAACTCGACCTAGATATTTATTTGATATATCTGTGTACCAAATTTCATTTCAATATGTACAACGGTTGCACAGAAAATGGAAACGGCAAATAATTGGAAGAAGATTTTTAAAGACATGCCACTCGTCCAATATTTATTTGATATATCTGTATACCAAATTTCATTTCAACATGTACAACGGTTGCAAAGAAAATGAACGGAAACGGCAAATAATTGAATTTTTTCTAAGTCCAAGGGGCATAACTCTGTCAAGGAATCCCCAAAACAAAACTCGACCTAGATATTTATTTGATATGGCAAAGTTTACAACGGTTGCAAAGAAAATGAACGGAAATGGCAAATAAGCTAAGTCCAAGCGGCATAACTCTGACAAAAATGATGTGATCATACCCAAAACAGAACTCGACCTAGATATTCATGTGATATATCTGTAAAAATTTATTTCAGTAGGTGCAAAGGTTTTGAAGAAAATGAACAAACGGACAGACAGATAGACGGACACCGGACAAAATGTGATCAGAAAAGCTCACTTGAGCCTTCGGCTCAGGTGAGCTAAAAACACATACCCGGTATATAATATTATGCTTACAAAATGAAATGTACATGTATGTATACCAATACTATCCAACATCAATTTGAGGAATATTAGAATATTTCCACTTTTTCTTTGTATATATCACACATAATTCTCTTAATGACTTTCAATCTAAATTTATGATAAATAATCTAAGGATATTTATCACTAAAGAAGCTATTACCAAAATTTAATTTTTTTTAAATATATTTGTCATCCAATAATGAATATAAATTGATATATACATGAAAACAAGGTTTTAAAATGTCAATGAAAAGTTCAGGTCTGAAGAATATTTGTTTTATCATATGTGCTTGAAAACTCTGCCAGTGCAATGGAATTATCCATGATTCATATGCAGATAATGAATTTTTATTTGAAGTGATAAGGCACTACTGACTTTTATAGCTATAGTGATATAAAACGAGACTACATAAAATAAACAATGACAATAGCAGCTAGAGACTGTAACTATTGCATAATGTATATTTGCATCTCATTGATCAAGTTCCTTAAATTACTGAGTACTCAGACCAAAAAACAAACACTCATCATCAGTTTGAACTCTTATGACACTGAGGATACTTCTCTGTACCATTCACAACTGTCATGTGACACAAGGTCACCTGAGGTCAAACCTGAATGAACTTACGAGACACTTCAAAAAGGAAAGTGGAAGGCTATTGACAGAAGTGCATTCTGAATTTAATTACTTCACTTTAACTACTTCTTAGTTCAGAATGACAATACAAACCCTTAAGTTAATCCAGTGCTTAAAATTCAGTCAATTTTTAATTACTCCTGGCAAGAAGGAATAAAATTGTTTGTAGTCTCCACTAATGGTTTTCTCTTCATTTGTCTGTAGTCAGTCTGTCCTATTTGGTTAATGTAAAAAATACTGTAGACGTACTTTTTTCCACGGGGTATAATTGGGAATCTCAATTTCTGTTTAATCTGCGGGTAGAAAATTACGCGGCTTTTCTAGATTGTCACTATATGCCTTACATTTATATTACGTACGCTTGGACAAATTTCCGTGGAAAGTTTGTGATCGCGTACATAGCGTGAATTAATACCACGCGGAAAAAAGTACTTCTACAGTATATTGAGCTGATTTCGTGTTAGAAAAATTTCTTTGACTCCAAATAAGTGTTTTAAAAAGTTTGACTTCAACATTTGTCATGAGCAATTTTAAAATGAAGTTTGATCATTCCCAAGTTACACTTGTACTAGCTTACCAAGTCTTCAAACTTCCATTGGATATTACATTTTCCTCTCATATGTATTTTTAAAATACGTAACAGTTGAATTGGTAGACTCTGACATACCTTGCTAACAATATTCACTATGTCTTTGGCTCTTTGAATGACCACACTATCCTGTCGACTATAGGTAATGTACTGAAAAGATGTAAAAGAGTGAAAAATATGTTCTGGATAAAAAATATGCAAAAGTATCTTACAATTTCTTTAAAATGAATCATAGGGAATGTATTCCACATTGATGTTAAATCCTCATTTACAAAAAATCCTCTTTAATTCGACATGAATTTTTTTTTTATTCGAGTAAACAGTATTGGATGTAAGGAACATGGAAAAAATAGTTAGATTTCACAGTGAAATGGGTTACACAGGTGTATGATTAGACAGTTTGCACTGTATTTCTTTTAATATCATGAAGGATGAATCAGAAGTTAGGAATACATGTACCAGTCTTTGGTCCGTAACGAGGTACATCTCGACAAACCGGGCATTGTTATTACTGTCATAGGGACCTCGTACTTCTCGCCGAACCTAAAATGATGGAAGTCAATTATCAAAATACCAAAGGACACAATCCTTAGTGATACACTGCCATTCTTTTAATAAATTAGCTTAGAATTAAAGAAATGAAAGATCTTTATATTCATATAGCACTTTGAGATATAAATTACTTATTAAACGGTTTCCTTGGTAAACTTACTCTATGAAAGACATCTTTGGTATGTAAATAATTTAATGTTGCATTTGCATGCAAACTGGAATGTTTTATTTTGTCATCTAAAAAAGATAAAAAATTCATCAAAAAGTCATTTCATTACCATGTTTAATGTTACAGTTGCAAACAATCTATGATACAGTATACACAATTGAGAAAAAAAAAACAACTTGCAACTTTCAATTGCTTCATTCAGATTACCTCATAAATCAAAATATGAAAATATTTTGATTCTCTTTATATTAGTCAAACATAATTTATAGAGATTGAAGTTTTTGCAGTATCTAAACATTAAAGAAAGCATTACTTTTTTGACATTTGCAATATTTTTCAAAGAAACCCAGAGGTCAACACTGAGCATGGGAATTTAAAATTTTTGCAAATTTCTTTACATTTCAAAACATAAAGAGTCAAAAATGCCACAAATATGTGGAACAGTGTATTCAAATTATTATTCCTTCTATACAGATTGATAAATGTAACCTGAATTGACAAAAAGACTTGATATTTTCATGATTTCTTGATATCAAGCATCTATTTTACCTCTTCTCTGGAATGGCGTGGGCCGATCATCAGGTTCTATGTACAGTTTGTGACGTCCCGGTCCATACTCTGGAGAAGGGTCAATATGATAAGAGACTCGCCCATCTGATATCAAGCCCCTGTAGAATAAAGAAATGCATCAGTTTAGAATTGGGGTCTAGACATGGCTGTCTGAGATTGACATTATGAACATTTCTGTGGCAAAAAATGTTTAAAGTAAACATACAACAGTAGTCTGGAAAATATCTAAGTCACTTGTAAACTTTATCAACCAATCACTCATTTATGATTTATTCAGTGATGAAAAATTATTAATAAAAAATTTTTACTTAGGTAAAAACTTTAAAATCTTAGTACATTTTAAATCATATGAAACATTTCCCTTGGGTCAGAAATAAAATGATTTTTACAGCATACTGAACATTAGTGTTTTAAGCAGAAATTTTAAATTGTATCTCCCTTCCATAAATAAGAAACCTTTCATCTTTTTCTATGATCATGGTACTTTCAATATCTAGATCTCTCATGTTCATTCAAGCTAAATCTGAATATACTATAATGATAACACCCCTCATGGAGTTATCTCCCTTTATACTATAATACTGGCAGATTATCTTCCCTTAAGTCCTCATTAGAACACTATAATTATCAATTCTAACACTCTTATCAACAACTCAGAATCCCTGAACCCTGCATGAGATTTCAACTGCTGCCTATCTGTTCTCAATCATGCCATTAAACTAATCCATCTATGTCTACAAATGAGATACAAATCTTATCACGGCTCCCTGATGGCCAAACATAATACAAATCTTTGTCTAATATATATATCAATATAACCCCACAGTCTGTTTTCATTTACAGGGTATTTCTCTTCATAGGCTGCCATGACCCATCTTTCATCACCGGGGTGAAAATGCTGACCAATCTCTCTTCACAATCTGGGGCTATGGCTCTACATGTTTATTTGTTTCCATTTGATTGAGTGTGAAAAAGGCCAGATAGGAAGCAGGTTTTACTACATTTCCTTTACTCAGTGTTTGTGTCCTCTCTCTGTAGGAGGTGTTTTTTTATATCAATAAAAGATCAAACAAAAGTAGAGGCAGGAAGAAACTCATCCTACCCAGGAAATCATTTGAGGTTGTATATAGGTCAGATAATACCACTAGAATTAGCTGATAGGTCTCCATATACATGTACTTTCTTTCATTTATAGATTTCATATTAATTTTAGATTTTAAATTCTGATGTTTCATGAATGCAAATTATCCTTCACATGTATTTTTAAATAAAATATACAGGAATAAATTTTTTTTCAAGAAAACCTCCCTCACACTGAGCAAGACCTTGAAAATTTATCATTATAAAAGCAATCTCAAATACATATCTATCTAAAATTATTCCAAGAAAAACACTTAATAAGCCATTGACTGCCTGGCCTTCACATAGGGACAAGGCCAATTCCTACATATCAGATAATTAACTGTGTTTATCCTAGACTTTAAAAAAATCTTCTTCTTAAATAAATGTGCAGACTATTTCAGTTGGACTTTTAAACATATCCTTAGATTATCTGATCTTAAAAAACTAAAAATAACACATTCAAAGTTTTGAAAAAGCACAACAGAAAAATTAAAACTTGCAGAGTTGGCATCTCTAGGCAGGTTGATGCTGATCTTTTTTTTATTTTTAGACATTTCTTGCTTATATCATTCGTTGCTGCATCTGACATGCTGTGGGAGTGCATATAGCCAGAAAACTGCACATGGCAACATGCACTGTCTGCAGATCTAATTAAACAAATAACCTCATCAGGGATCAAGTTTGGCTAGAATTGCCCATCTGTCTCTGCCTTTGAATATTCAATGTTTTCTTTGAGTTATACCTGCTTTCTGAATTCATTTTCAATACACCTCCATTTAATGCAAACATTTATAGGGCTGAAAGATGCAAATTTCACCACTGACTTTGTATTGAATATTCAATTTTAGGTGTGTGTGTGTGTGTGTGTGATAACTGCTTTCATTTTCAAGACACCTCCCCCACTTAATGAAAATATTTCCGATAAGGCCGATATGGCCGAGAGAAATAAAAAAATTACTGTTATGGCATAGAGAAAATGAAAAACTTACTGATAACTGTGAAATGCAAATTTGTCTCTGTATTTTATATCAAATGTTTGTGTGTGTGACACCTGCCTTCATTTTCACTACATCTCCATTAAACGCTAAAATTATGGCCGAAAGATGCAAATATCACCTGACTTGAGTACCTCTAGAAACATAGATGAATCAATATAGACAAGGCAAAAAGAGAGAATCTCAGAGGAATAAATCAATTAGAAGTCACGGGATCTAGTGATTTCAACTCTAATTATGTTATGCCGACACTAATTACAATGGCTTCTGAAACATTAACATTTACTGTACAGACATATTCACTGAAATGATATTTATTTAATCTATTCGCTCTGTATCAAATACTGCAGATCATTTAATTTTGCAGAACCTTATTTTTGGGAGAGAGTTTATAGGAATTTATTGAGTAATTTCAATTTACAACTTTGCACACTAAGTCTTGATATTTATGATGTGAGATACTATTTACCAAAGATGGGCTAATAAAATGTTTTAAATAAAGATACAAATGTATGACTGCAAAATTATGCACCCCACCTCCCCCCAAAAATTGGACATAAGTAAACATCTCTTTTTATTGTGTAGGCTTCTCAAATGTCGCAGGTGGTGAAAAATCAAGTCTCAACCGGGACTGGAACCCAGGGCCTCTGGCATACAGTGCCAGCACTCTAACCACTGAGCTATTGAGACCCGATATGTAGACTGACTTTCACTAACCTTTAAACCTTCACAACTTAGCACACAAATTTTCATGTTTGGGACATATTCCCCCTCTCCGTAGCCCATGTTGGGTGCCATGAGGTGAAAAATCAAGTCTTCATCGGGACTTGAACCCAGGGCCTCTAGCGCACCGTGCCAGCACTCTAAACACTGAGCTATTGACACCCGATCTATTGACTGACTTTCACACACCTGTGAACCAGGTGACACAAATAAGACACCTTACCTTATCCCATCACAGGTGCTTACAGCTACTATGGAATGTTGAAACCCACGGAGTGAACCATGGTAAAAACAGTGAGAAGACTCCTGTAAAAGACAATGAAAGTTTTTAACATGATATTATTGATAAAACTCCACGTCTTTTCATATAATTTTCTTTTTGTCAATCCAGGAATTCTTGTATTGTTAGGAAGGAAAAAGTATGATATACACGTGTATCAATAATGTTAAAATGAATGGAAGATTTTCAACTTTCACCTTTATATTTTTATATTACTCATTTATCTCATTAGCATAATTTACAATGTCAAAATAAAAGAATTTGAACTTTCATATTTCGCTATATCATTCCACAGAAGTTTATCATTTTTAGCATAAAAAAATACACAAAATCTAACATCATATCTATAATTTTATTCCTTCATCCAGATACATACCTCTATATTAGGCTTGTGTATAGTATAACTATGTGCATCATGAAATTTCTTTTCTATGAAATTCTTTGAAAATAAATACCTACAAAATAAAACAAAGATTTGTTAAAAATCAATTTCTAAGTAGAAGAACAATATTTTCTAAAAATATAGCTTTACTACAATTAAAAATATCTTTATTATAATCTTAAAACAAGATAGAATCACTGACTGAACATTTTTAAAATTATAATAATACTAAATATTGTAAAGAAAATTAAGGCTTTCTTATAATGTCTGTATATGACATCTCAACACTGCTGCCAGTGCCTTATAATCAAATCAAAAACTGGGATCACAATTTTTTTTAAATATTCTGGTAACGTAATAATTGAACAGGTGCTTACGAGATAACACCTGCCTCAGCAGAAATGATTAAATTAAAGAACAAAGAAAAAGAATTCCGACAAATATTGCAATTGAAACCAAGAGTTCAGAGCTTGGATTTCTGTTCATTAAGGTGCACACCATAAGTATTCCAACTCCTGTCCTGTAAATTATGCATGCTAGAAGACATAATGGACAGGGCCAGCAGGAAAAAGTCACATCTCTAGCTATAAATCAATAAATCCAGCCTCCTTCAATTAACCTAATTTAGGTCCCCCCAAAGTCATTATTTTATTTCCACACTATCTATAACAAGACCTTAATAAATGTTTATTACAGTGTATCTAAAACAAAAGAGTCTAATCAAAATCCAGCTGCCCGTAATGCACTGCAATACCTCTCTCTCGGGTTCAATAACACAGAAAATGGTTCAATAACATTGAAAATGTGTCAGGAATCTTTAAATATTTGCAGGCAATGCCCTCTGTAATGATTCCTCAGACCTATAAAAATCGGTGATGAAGGGATAATCTTTCTCCTGTTATGTAAACAAATAGCTATACTTCAGCTATGACTAGGCTAAAATGCTGAGGCCCTGTCATTCAGTACTAGAGAAGACATTTAACAGCTTCTGCAGCTCAGCCTCCCCCTCACTGTTTTAAGGAGGAAGGTTTGGTTTTCTCATTATGAGCAGATAATAGGCTTATTGATCATGTTGATATAGTTTAAATATGTTCCTGCTTAAAGATTTTTCCATATTCTTCCATTGTTTTGAAAATATACTGCAGTACCCTAAGTTGTATGCTGCCTGATGTTTTTCATTCTAGTTGTTAGGCCATTTTTTTTTTTACATGCTGAATTGTCTTAAGATTTTTCCAGATCATGACAAGGAGTAAGTACTAAGCGGGTGTAACCGGTCGACAGGAGATACTCATTCCTCCATGGCACCCGATCCCACCTCAGATGTTCTGAGGGAACTGTGTCTGCTCTGCTCCTTAGTTGGTATTGTTTCTATAAACTTTTGCATTTCGATTGCTGTTCGTTATCTCTATACTTCATGAAAAAAAATTAAACTAATATTTACTTAAAATCAATGTCACACCCAGATTTTTCTGATTTGTTCATTATTACTGGTGAACAGCTGTTATGCTGTAGATTTCAAGTTATGTTTTATGATTGAAAAAGATCCAAAAAAGAATCCTATACGAAACAGATAAAACTACACTAGACAGTCTATTTGTCTTTCCTTTCGAAGTTAGATAATCTATGCTGGGATCTACAGGGGAAAAACTGAAGCTTATCAAACCCAAACAGTTCCCCATCTCCTGCATATAAACAACTGACTGTCTCACTAATGCAGAAGAAAATAAAATACATATATACCCAAATTTTTGTCTCTCTATTAACAAGTAACACTTGAATGCTTTATGAATTTCTACGCAGAATTCACAAACAAGCTTTATGTATATCTATGCAGAATTTACAGACTATAGCTTCTCATATTCCCAGTGAAATTTGCACAGAAGTTTATGCAATTATGTATGACACAAATTTTTGTCTCTCTATTAAAATATACACTTGAATGCTTTATGAATTTCTCTAAAAATAGTTTCACACAACAAGCTTTATGTATATCTATACAATCAACTTACATACATGATAGCTTCATTATATTCCCATATACATTTGCACAGAAGTTTATGCAATTATGTATGAACATTAATTATGAATGGTCTGACATGAGTATAAATATACATATCATTCCTATGTATGTTATGAGCTCTAAAAATAGTTTCATCACAAAAGTAGCATATAATGTATTGTGACTCTCATACAATCACAAGTCTTATATACATGACTGAGCTCATTATTATACTCATATATTCAATTTCTTAAGAGCATATTCATCCCCCCTCCTTCCTACTCAGCATCCATTGCTTGTCCTTGACAAACAGTTCAGCTTAATTGCTATTATACATCTTAACAGAGAATGACTAGCCACAAGTTTTCCTGGTCTTAATTACAGATGGGGGTTATATGGCTTCTGGGGTAATAACCTTTTGGGTGACCTCACCGATCTGAGATCATTTTTATCTCTCCTCTCTAAGTGAATTATTCAGTATCAAGGGAGATCTGATTTTAATCCTTTCATTGATGCTTCACTTCATTTTATGAATGGTTCCATCTTCTTTATCTATGTGTACTCAGTTTCCTTGGGCAAAGTACACAGTGGCATTTCCTCTCCATACATCCAGGCTATCCATACAGTTTAAATTGGTTTATAAACTCCAATACCATGTCATGCAAACATACAAGTGTGAAAATTCGTGAATCAAAGTCTTTCTCAATTTGAACATAAAAAACAACGGACTACACTGAAAATATTATTTCTAAATTACTACTAAAATTCCAGCTTTTTTTGAAAGAGCTCATATTTTGACCAAATTGTCATGGGCTTTCCTGGGTTTTTCTTCCATGGCCAGGATCATATCTTTTACACTGTGATGCCAAAGAATCATCAAATCTTGATGCACCCTTGGTGTGTGTCACAACATAAAAGTAGGTCACTGTGACCTAATTTTGAAGTTTAATGGTTGTTCAATCAAAATGTGTCTGGGTCACATCTTTCACTGTATGATATCTACATAAGTAGAATCATCAAAACTTTCAGATATAATGGATTTTGGGTGAAAATAAGCTGCAACCCAAAAGTAGGTGTCTGTGGCCTCATTTTGCATTTTCATGCTGAACAAAACCAAAAACTGCATGTATGCATCCATGGCAGAATGAGGATGCAGACTTAATAGTATTCAGATCAGTGGATTATATAAAACTACCAATAAAACCAGATTACATACATGGAATTGTGCAATTGATAATTCCATCAGTAAAGTATTATCATCCACTTGCCTATTTTTCTTGGATCTGACAGTCATATAAACCTATTCAATGGACTAAATGATTTATCCTTGACAAAAACAATTCTATTCTGTCATGGTCTGTGTTTCCCTGCATTTTTGGATAATACTTTGCAGTATCCATTTCTTCTGCACAATTTACTATAAATGATTTACTGGGCCAATTTCATACTGTAATAGATCAATTGTGATCCTCTCCATTTATTTAGGTTTTTTTCCTTCCACTTCATCATACCAGCATACAAGTACCCCTTCCTCCTTAAATCCTATATATATACCACACAAACTGCAATCAAATCAGACTTAATGGTCCACTGCAGCAATGGGGCAAATATTGCATGAAGTTTCTGCCAAGTCATCAAATTTCTGAAGCTCTGTTACATGGAGCTGTATAATTATTGATGTTCTCAATCATTGCTTCTGATACAAATATTTACAAATAGCGGAGGCCAATACAGCCTTCAGAGACGAAAATTTCCCTTTGAACTTACAGTGAATTTCAATGTTGTGAGACATTATCAAGATTTCGACATGGGTTTTGTTTTATTTCTGTACTTTAGTTAGATGCTTCATTGACTTTATTGATCATTTATTCTGAAAAGAGAATAATAATGCCTACAGTTATTGATTGAGAAACCAAATACACAAATTTCAGAGATGAAAGCTTGTAGTCAAACAAGACAAAGTACCATCTATCTGATTGCATAATTCTTGATTTTATTGATACTGACAGGAATAATGGTTATTTGATAATCTAATTCCTAGATATATCTTCCTCCATTCTAATCTCTTAACCAGCCTGAATTTTAATCTCTTGCAGTTGTCATTAATGTTTCCTCTGGGGACACTAAATTAAAGCCCATAATTTCAAAGATTACACCTTTCTGCATCCAAATCTTCCATTTTTTATACAATATTTATGTTCTCTGATCTACAATTTACACTGATGGTTTTGATTCAGCTAGTAGACTCTGTGTCTTCGCCATGGACAAGATTGCGAAACATGCCTCATACAATATTCAGTTTCCACATCTATTTATTAAAGCACAGTTGAGCAGTGTGGATAATCATAGACAGTTTGACCTTTTGGTTCCATACTGTCTCCCCCTTGTGGCCATGCAGACAGACAGAAGCGTAGAACCACAGACATCAAGAATAATCTCATTTCATAATAAGCCTACATATTCCATGTTAATCCATTGACCTACATGGTTATACAATTGGATACCATATCACTATCTAGTGCAGATGACTTTGTGTGAACTAGGAGACATGCTAGAGCTTCAGATGGTGGCTGATATGAAAGGGTGCAAGCGGTATTAGTATCTAAAGAGTGTAACGTCTCTATGTGACCACAATCCAAAAACATGTCAGCTAGATACAGTTACAGTTAAATCCCTGGAGTCATATTTCAGTATTTCCTTACTTATAATTAAACTTAGTAAATCTTTGAAATATGCATCAAACATGAATGAAAAACACTTATGAGTAGATTTACGAAAAAGTACAATCAATCAACATTATATACTGCTGTGTTAGTATGTAGCATACTAACACAGTGGTATATTTATACATTTGTACATGTACATAGATGTGTGTTGTGCACAATCACAGCCTCAAAATGTTTCCTCTCTCCCTTCCTCTCATATATCAGAACAAACGTTTTAAGGATTGTGATTTCCTGTCATACGATCTTTTCAAACTTGCTTGCACTGTGTTAATTTATTTCATGGTCAATGCTCTTAAATTGGGGGGCCACATAACCTGACATAATTTCTCTCCCAGTAACTGAATGGTCCCCGAAAAAAGTAAATACTGCTCCAACGGAGCTTGACTGAAGTGCACGAAAACATCTCTAGTTAATTATGATATCCTCTTGACTTATCACTGGAGCAGTAAGAAAAACATTAAAATCAGCTGTTCCGTGTTTTCCCCAGCCGTTAAAGTTAACATAAAACATGTTCAAAATGACATAGCTTACTTCCTTCCAATTCTAGGCCTCTTTACTCATTTTTTGTTTATATTGACTAACATTTAAAAGATGGGCAAGATTTTTGTAGGTTTTCAACATTTATAAATTGCAGCATTTATTATTTGCAGGCTGTATTTATGTAATTTGCTGGCATAAGAAATGATTATAATTTTTAACACTGACTGCAGATGTTAAGAAAGAATCCTTTTTTTCTAGTGCAATTCATTTCTTTAATAAGCCCACACTTCCTGCATTTTTCTTTCATTATTTGCAGATTTAATGCAGTTTCCAATTCTTGTTCTCTAAGCAAACAGGTTAAAAAATCATAAAATATGTGATTCTCATCATGTGCATGTTAAACAGATTAATGTCCATGTTATAATAGATCCGAAATAATGCATAAAAACAGCTAGTAAACATGGAAGCCATACATCAAAGAAGTCTTCATCAAACTGTCAATAACATGATAACAATTCTTGTCTGAATTCAACAAGACTATTTACAGAGAACATGTTATGAGTGTCAAATATGGTCAGCAATGCATGGGAGATTTATTACCAGCTCTGCCCAATCAGGCATCAAGAATTTAATTACAAGAAGACTGTATTTTTTTTCTGTCCGTGGCAAATCTACCGCCTCTGGTTACCGTTACAATTAACCCTTGATAAAGGGATGCTGTCACTGTCTTTGTTCACAATGAAAACTCATCACTTGGATGCACACCATTCACAAGGATCAATTTTTTTTGGTATCGATTTCTAACACATTCGCGTGTACTACCTGTCACCAAGGGGAGAAAATGTTCAGTATTTCTTGTTTTCTTTTCATGTTGACAGAATGTTAAAGCACAGGGATACTTGTGGACCCGTTAATGAGCTATTTGATAGATGTGGCGGTTAATAATTCATCATTATATCTTCCTGTGTTTCAGTAAAATCGGTGTGAAATCTCCTGACTTGATATGCATGATAACCTGGGTACATAAAGCAGTAACAGGGGAACATATGAACCTCACAATATCTGCTGAGGTCTTTGTCCTTTGCAAAAAGTACTTCCATAAACAGCATAAACAGCAAAAAGAGACAAGCCATCTAAGCACGTGCACATGGCACAACCTTACTGGTATTCCAATTTTCCAAGTACACATTAAGTACAATTGCTAAATGAATATATATATTAAATTATTTTTTTTTTTAATTAAGCATATGGATGTGGTACAAAATGGACTTCTTACCTATTGACTGTTAGGTCTATAAGAAAATGTCTGTTGTATGCTTGAAAATATAATGTGACATCTTTAAGATGGGTACCATTCTGAAAAGAAAGATATTTACCATTAAATTGAGTTCGTAGACATAAAATGATGGAAGCCAATAGGCCTATATATCATGTATACAAGTTAGCAGAGATGACATTCGGCAATGATGTTCAGGTATGAAACAAAGCAATTATCAAGAGTTTTAGCTAATTCAAAAGCCCCTGATTGACTTATAGGTGAACTTTAGCATAAAATTTTGTGGAATTTAAACATGAAAATGTGAAACACATAAAAATGTGAAACATATATGATCTGTTAAGCAATCAATATGATTAATGAATGGTCATTTCAGAAGTTTACACAGGGTTTTTTTATGTTGAGGAAAGAATCATTACCCCTCCCTCATTCATCACCAACACATTGGGACATCTCTATAACTCACTGACCCTGATGATATTTGATATCAATTGATGGATGGCACAACACAGATTGAGCTCGTACAAGGACAAATAATTGCAGTACATAACTCAATCAAAAGAAAACCACTGGATCTGACACAGTGTAACTTTGCAATGGATTAGTTACAATGGATTACAATGAAATGTAATTTTACAATGTACAGTTGAACTTCATTATCTAGAACCCTGACATCTTGGATGCCAGAAACATGTTGAAGGGAAGTGCAGTCCCATCCATTTTTAAAAATGTTTTTTTTACCCCTTGCTATCTCAAATTCTCAGATATCTTGGAAATATAATCTTGATCCCAGTTTGACTGAATTACAATAGCTATCTTTTTATAATGCATAAAAAATTAACCAATGAGGAAACTTTAAGTTTCAATTCAAAAATGGTTCATTTTTAAAACACAGCATTCTAATCAATACTGATTGTAACAATGATAACATTAATAGATAAAATGCTAAAAGTTTTCGACCAACCGATTCACAGATCACAAAGGTCAACAAAGTCAGAACAAGAATGTACATTTAATTGGTATCTCGTTATGTATAGATCTTTTTTAAGAGCTGTCTAGACACGTGGTAAATATCACGATATGGACGTACAATAATGGACCATCATATTCACTATGAACCAGATTTCCCTGTCCGATATTCCGCCAAAGTGAATTGATTTGCCATGTTTACTCTTACTGATGTAAGGAAAAAGGAAACCTTTGAAGCCATTGACAGACAAATTGTATCCATTACCAATGCTCTCTTGAACCAAAATTTACATGCTGACCAAGTATACTGGATGTAGGATTCTTACTATAGAATCTACTTTTTTCCCCATTTTTTTATTACCTATAAACCATGTTTATACCCCCTCTTCTTGATATGCTACTCTTAATGGTTAAGATACAATATCTATATACATGCACACTTTTTTCCCCATCCTAGTAGCTTTAATCATATCCAATAAAGAATCAAAGGGAAATTTACATGAAAAAAAGAACAGTTGTTTTTGTACAAAAGTTCAATTTGGCATACAAAATATTTTGTGCAATTTTTGCATGTATTAAAGAGGATATTTCAGTTTGTTGGTGACATCTCAAAGATACTTGTAGACTACAAGGTATTCTTGTTGGTGAAACAGACTACAGTTTAACACGCTTATAATGAAATGATGCTTATTATATATAGCAAAGTTATTTCCATTCTCCTTGACTTTAAAATAAATACTTAATGAATACATGTATAAGGAATTACACTTTATATAACAAAACAAAATTGTTGCTGGTCCCTTTGTTATGGCACTTTGTTATGGAACCTAAAATATAAGCAATGTTTTACTGCACTGGCTTGTTAATTATAAGAAAAACATGCAAGGACCAAAACCTTAATTTTACAGGGAATGACTTCCTGGATAAATTGATGGTCTATTTATCAGCAGACTCCCCCATCAGGGCCAGAGGAGAAATACATTGGATTAAGTTGTGTCAATCCTGCGTGAGACAGTGGGTTAAATTTCCCTGGGGGGGTTAATCTCTGGTCAAAGGCATCCATGACAACAGATGCTTATTGGTGAAAAAACTCATTATCTTGGGCTGACAGGGCATAGGGAAAGAGTAATTACACAAAATGTCATATTTTTCTTTGCTGAAAAAAATATTGTCCTATTATTAATATAAAAAAAACTGCACTTATAATGAAACCTTGCAGCTCCAGTTCAATATCTGGTCTGTTTTGTGAAGGTTAATTGTGAACCTTGAGATATCTAACACCTGGCTTGGTATATTTTTCTTAACTTTATATTATACTTTTAGCACCAAGGTAACATATTCTGAAATTTGTTTATTTATTGCTCAAACTCTGAACCATGTGCCTATTTAATAAACATCCAAAGCATTATCGAAATATCGCTTTTTAATTCATTTAAGATGAGCTTCTGATTAAAGGCAGTATGGCATTCCCCATTGTTACACAATAAAGCGATGCATCTGGAGATTATAGGTGTGCATCTTATCTAGTACGCAGAGAGCCATAAATCACATTATGAAATCTCCCCATTTTATTTACGTGTATCACGGCAAAATTTTTTTTTTTTTTTGATACACTGGCTAAGATAAGGTGTACTAGCTAGAAGCAACTGTGAGTCACAAAGCAAGATCTGAAATAATTCATCATAACTTTCCCCTATATACTATTGGTCACTGAGTCTACAAATTAGATGTTTGTTTGTTAATACACATTTGGCAGTTTAAGAGGGGCACTGCTCTCTTACAAAACAACACATGGCTGCAAGCAATGCACATGACGAATGATTAAATAAAGGAGCTTGGTCTCCAAATGTGAGACCGAAAATTAATATTTGATTAGACAAAGTAGGCATGGGTTCATAAGAACTTTATGTACTGAAACAGTCAAATTGTTATATTTCAGCATCCATTGAATGCTGTTAACATGGTGATTGATTCAATACACATCTAGTTCTAAAATAATGTATTAGTCAAACTCAGTGCCAGGGAGGCAATAAGTAACAGATTTAACAGAATGGAAGCATACATCATATATTGAACCTTATAGTAAACACTAAGTACGCATGAATAGATTGTATCATGTTGATTGCGACATCAAAACAGCTGATCGTCACAAATTCAGTCAGTCATGAATGACTGATACAATGCATATTATTGAACAATTCATCACATGAACATTAACTGCTAAGTAATATGTACTATGTAAACACAGAAAAACAAAAGATAGAAAGTGATGAAATTGATTCTTTAATTTGTTTATTGGGCTATTAGAACTTAAGTTACCTTAATATGCAAATAGGAGAACCCCTTCTTACTAAAGCAAGAAAATTTTCAAACCATAAAAAAAGAATGTACTTTTTAATACACTAAGGTCCCCCCAAGAAATTATCATATGGAATATATAGATTACACGTTTGATCTCAGGAGATAGAAGATTGAATGTAAATGGGCTCATAGTTAGAACATAAAATACACATTAAGTACTGCATGTACAGGTCAATATTGCCAATAGCTTTTCTCTTGTGTTATCAGATAAACATTATATTAAAGGTTGAATTGTTAATGCAATTTTTTATCTGTTTATAGACCTGTGAGTGAAAAAAACTCAAAATCTTCAAAATTTTAGCTGTAACCTGTCTGTAGCCTTTAGAGATATTTTTCTGACAAAAACCTTCAAAATTGATAATTTTTATGGCTTCTTCTTTTAGCAGCTGATTACGTTGCATCTCCCTGCAACAATTACTCTGTCAATCAAATACAACTAAATGCATTTTCTGGTTCATTTCTTAAATTCTTGGTATAATATACTATGATCTGCCTTGTTTCATTTTTTTTAAATCTAAATAACACATTTAAAGAAGAAAAATCAAAATTAAAATATCTGCATGATGCTAAGAAACTGTAGCAGGGTGTGTTTTAATGTTCATCATAACATTTAAAGCCCCCCCAAAAGATTTATCTTGCTTTTCATCAATAACTGGTTGCTTATTAGGTTTGAGATATTTCAACTAACCCTTGATAAAATATTAAACCAACCAACATGTTCCAAAAACAACATCAACTGGGCATGCATGTGCATATCCTATCTATTTTTCATTAAGGGCCAAGACTCAAAATTTAAACAGACCTTTTTTAAGCTTAGTACAAAAGATAAATAACCAATTACTATGATAGCATCTTAATAGCTAGTTAATATCATTATGATAAGTTATAAAGTTGTTGTAATAAAGCATTGTGGTTACAAACCTTAATGTGAGTGGTTTCCCTTGGTAATCTATTGTGGTAGAACACTGGTTTTATTACTTGAAAACGCCTTTTGTCTGGCAAATTTCGCTTAACTAAATTATCACCTACAAAAAAGAAAACTTGGTGAAAGCATGACTGATTATGAACTAATTGTCAATAACTCCCAAAATACAGTAATGCAAAATTTAGTAGCTTGCTAATTCTATAGTAAATACTTAGTGCATTCAACAACTAATATATAGTATTATAGCTTGCAAACTTATACAGATGTACATAACATAACTAAAAACTAGGAAAGTTTATAAATATGGAATGTATTAGTGTTCATGTGAAATAGGTGCGAAATTTTGCTACAAACTTCAAATATCTTGAGATTAGCTTGTAAAGTTTGTAAAAATAACATGTACTTTACATCAGGAAAATTTTCTTCAAACTTTATATTTACTATAGAGAAAACTTCTATTCATTTTTTTTATCTGGTACGAATATATTTTATTTCATTTATTAGCCACTTAGAAATTGGGTCACAGCACTTTCTCTTTATAAGTATTTCAAAAATGATAAACAAAGAACGTTTCTATATGTCATTTCTTATTTCATTCACTACTGCATTCAAAAACCAATTCAATATTCAATGTCAACTGAAATATAATGTGGTAAAAAAGCAATATTGCAAGTGGTGAATTTTAATAAATTTAATATAATAGGTCAGATAGAGAATATTATTCAATTTCCCATTTTCCAGGTCTAATTAAGATTCACCCCTACAATTACATTAAAACCTGACAATTTCTAAAACATGATATCTTGTTTTAATGAGTCATAAAGACAAAACAATCCCTGTGCATCTTATGTTTTATTGTTTTGTGAATGGGATGGGTTCATCTGCATATTCTTAGTGAAATAACATGCTTCAAAAACACAAGTAAACTTGAATGGTTTAAATTTTGGTTACCTAAAACTGAAGTCAATTGTAGAATATCCAGTAACAAAAGAAAAATTGCATGTTTCCCCATCCTCTTTTTCGACCATCTTCTCTTTTTCACTACAAAGTATCTTGTGAGGTAAACGAAAAGATAAGTAGGTCATCGGACGAAACAGCAAGAGATGTTCCGAATGAAATATTCATTTATGAAATTTGTTATTACCAAAACGAAAAAAAGGGGATTTTTTACGATCCCGATGTTTTAACAAATTTCAATAAGTTATAAAATGTTGCTCTGAACATTTTCAATAGTATTACAACAATGTTTATAGCATAATATAATAACAACAATGAGAATATCTTAGATGCATTTGATAGCATTATTTCCCTGCCTACTTAGATCTAAGTTCAAAATTCATTTTTTAATATTGATTTAAATATCGATATGTATATTTTTTTTAAATTAAAAAAGAGAAAACTAACTCTACATTTTTAACTTACCATTATTATTCATTCATTCTTTGTTTTGAATTTAATAATTATAATTAATTGATTATTTTATCCAATCTAATTAAAATTAGATCCTTTATGCTCCTTTATTTTGTTATGTCGCTGTAAGGCGACATAACAAAATAAAGGAGCGTAACGGATCTAATTTTAATTAGATTGTTATTTTATCTTATTTATAAAATTTTTGTTGTTGTTTGTTTGTTTGTTCACAAGTCAATTTCAAAAGAAATTAATGGAAAATCGATATATTTCAAACCCGTCACCTTGAAAGAACAAATATTCCTTTTCACATGTTTATAAGTGTTACATAAGTGTTCTTCTCTTTTCTTTTTTTTTTTTTTAAAGGAAGATGTTTTGTTGTTTCAGGGGAAGGGGGTTATACTAACAGATCACACTGACAATACGCCAAATATGTAGATTTTTATGTCCAATTTCAAATGATATACAAGTACGAACTTTTACTGAATCAACGAATCAACAGTTTCCCCTGTCTCTCTAGATTTTTTAAATCGGGTTCGCAGTTGAAACTTTTAATACGAAAACGAGGCTCTTGACTGGATCGCGGCAAAATTGCAAGACTTTGTTATTACAAAAAAGTATCCATTTGACGAAATGTGAACAAATTAGTGCAGTTCTGTGATGAATACATGGTAATTATTGAATATTTATTTAAGAAAAATGAAAGTCAAGTGATGTTAACGCCCTTCAGATGCGCTATCGTTAATGTTTTTATTTTTCAATGTGGAGTGGTAAATATTAGACGCCATTACGATTTTATTCCGAATCGACTCTGTCGTCGTAAGCAAGCACTCTGAAAACATAGTATGCACCGACTGAATAGAATAGGATATGCACGAAATTGTAGACTTTCATCATGCATTTATTCATATTTAAAAAGTCAATTTCGATGAAGTTCCAGGATAAAGTCTTCAATAACATGAATTAGAGTAATTAAGCCATGTGATGATTATGATGTAAGAAAAATGCAAGTCTTGCAAGCCTTAGGATGTAAATGCATAGACCAAAGTAGAGCAAGTAATATAAATTTAGATGTAACCAAAGAAATCCAACCGTATTTTACTATGCATACTTGATTTTGTTTAGTTTATATCATGTTTTGCTCTGCCTATTCTCTGTTCATGAGATTAAAATGGGTTTTGAAGTGGATAGCACTCTAGCTCACTCACCAGTCGCAACAAATTTTCTGAGCATTGGGGAGGGGAAGGGGGCAGGTATATGTGAAATTGTGTTGAAGTGTTAAAATTATGTTCCAAGTGCCATTAAAAACTTTTATCATTAAAGAGGAAAAGCAGTTATCTTACATAGGTGATCAGACCTAATATTATGCATCATATCAGACAGTGAGACTGTATGTAATATTTCAACTGCAGAGTAAATTAGTCCATTCTAGTGCATTCTGCAGGAAAATGAAAAGAATTATCTGCATATGAATTCATTGAAATATACCTTAAAAAGATTAGCTATTGATTATAGACCCATTTAAAAAAGTTGTTTATGTGTGTTTAATTATTAATGATCAGTTTCTAGGGGAAATTGATTTGTTCTTGTGAGCATTTGACTAAACTGAATGACGATATTAAAAAGGGTGAGAGATCTTGTACAGTTAAATACCATAGATATGTCAAGGTTATTTGGAAGTTTCAACCACTTAAACATCTATTATAGTAAGCATATATTTTACTCTCAATTCGTTAGATGCCTTGAATTTTTTTTATTAATCTCAAAGTTCGAGAATTAAATGTTTTATTAATACACAGCTAGTCTATGCTGAATTATATTCATAAGCTTTAATTTATACATGCAAAGGATGGATTTAAGAACTTAAAAAAAAAAATGACTTAGCTTTGAATTAATGCTTGAAATGGAAAAAAAGAAAAGAAACAAGTAAAAAGAAGATAGCACGTCTAGTGAAAACAAATTAAATTCAGACTTCTGCATTCAGTGTGGACATCTTTGCTAGCCAAGGGTGACAATCTGCTTCTCTCCTCTTAAGAAGAGGAGAGCAGCGGATCGTCACCATTGGCTAGTGAAGATGCATTGTGATAGGAATTTTCAGATTTCACAAAACTAACATTCAGTAGTACAATAATTATAGTAAGTTACTTAAATATGAAGTAAAATATCATTTTACATTATATTTAATAAATTACCATATCATCTAAACAACATGAACAAGTCAGATATAAAGAAGATAAGTGAAAATATCAATGACATTTGGTTGATATACTGTGTGTTAAAAACTATTGTAATTTTAGAAGCAAAGTTTATCATAGTAAATACAATGTGTGTGTTAAAAAAACATAGTAAATTTAGGAGGAAAGATAGTAAATAGAGGTACTAATTGTTCCATTGTATACTTATTGATAGTAACCTGCTGTGAAGCATTAAGTACTTATACACTGTGTCTTCCTGTTTTGCAGTCTCTGGGAAGTAACAAGATGTCAGAACAAGCACCTGCACCAGGCTCAAGTGATCAACTAGGTGACACATTTATTATCATTAAAAAAAAACTTTTATATAATAGCTAAAACTGAATGTAAAAATTATATGTGCAGTTGTTTATGATGGTCCTATTATTTTGATTTTATGAATATTTCTAATGGTATAAACAACTTGCCCTGCCATGAGCAATTTGTGTCCTCATTATTTGTTACTTTGATTTTATGACTATTTTATTTTACAAAGTATTATAATATAAACAGAACTTAACTTTTGCCCTGCCATTGATGCTTTAGATAGCAGGATTAGTGAGTGAGGTTGATAAAGAGCTCCTGTGGCTGCCTGTGCTAGGCTGATTTGTTAATTTATATCAAATTACACTGCCTGCAGATTATCATAATTATCATGAATTTGTAAGTACTATATATTGCTGATAACAATCTGAATAACATTGACACAACGTTTGATTCTGTACCTTTTTCTCCATTTAAATTCAGATGTGAATATTAAAAGAGATTTCACAATTATTAGTCGGAACTCCAATAGCTGCAAACAATACATAATAGGGTTTCTTTCCGTGTGAAGTAAACATAATGACGACTAAAAACATGCCAGATCTCATTTTATCAACAAGGGGGACTGTAATCATAGCATCTGGCACCACAAGGGTTAAAAGTGATCATATTTAGCCACTTGTACATGAATTTAGATAAGTTGATTAGTTTTTGTTTACTTTTTGTAATTTTATTAAGTTTTGAATCCATGTTTGCAGGTCCTTCTGTCCAGCCCATAGTCGCCAAGGATCTGGACGGCAACTATGTGTACTATCTGCCAGAAAAACCCGTCACAGAGGCAGCGAAGTGTGGAGATGACTCAACTGTGAAGACCCCAGTGTCGGCTTCATCCACACAGCTTAGTACAACAGAACAAGTGATAACGCTATCACCTGCCAAATCTGGGAATAGTAATATAGTCACAATAAATTCAGAGAATATCATTGGCCGATTTGATCCAGAAACACTCAACTCCCTAAACAAGCTTCTGGAAGAAGTTGATCCAGAAACGGAGTTAAATCTGAGCAGTTCTAAGGAAAGTGTGAACACAAAGAGTGATTTGACAGTGAAAAGTTCTAGTTGCATTTCTAACCCAGTGTCTTTGGCAGTTTCAGTAGGGACTCAGGGCAATGGTCAGATATTCCAAGTCACGGCAGAGATACATAGCAGTGGTCAATTACAACCACCCCCTGCAGGATTACAAAGCAATGGTCAGATAAACCCAGTCCCAGCAGGAATACAGAGTAATGGTCAGTTGCAATCAACCCCCACAGGGATACTGAGCAATGGTCATTTATCCCAACACACAGCAGGTATACATAGTACTGGTGGATTACAACCACCCCCAGCAGAGCTGTGTAGCAGTAGTCAGCTACTACCTCCTTGTCCACCAGCAGGGGTACAAAGTAATGGTCAGTTGTCCCAAGTCCCAGCAAGAGTACTAACAAGTGGACAGTCATCCTCAGCTTTAGAAGGGTTACAGAGCAGCGGTCAGTTAAATCCAGTCCCGACAGGAATACAGGATAATGGTCAGTTATTTCCAGTTGCTTCAGAGATGCAAAGCAGTGGACAGTTGTCCCAAATCACAACAGGGATTCAAAGTAATAGACAGCTACAACCAGCCCCACCTGAGGTGCAGGCTACTGGTCCGTTACCTCCAGCAAGTACTCTTCTGTCCTCCTTAAAACCCATCAATTCAGACAATTCAGTCTTCAATTCCACCATAGACAACAATGTAGCAGATCAAAACACAAACTGTAGATTACAGACTGAAAATAGTGTCAGTGGCCTACATGCAAACTCTGTCTCTTTTGGTAACCCAGTGACAATTCCATTGGAAAGTAACATCCCAGTGTCTCAGAAATTTCCTGCCTTGGAAACAACTCCTCTCAAATTTACAAATCAGACCAATGTTGGAAAAGAACTACATTTACAAACACAAACTATTAACCCGAACTTGGTGCCACCAGCAGTCAATCAAAATATAAACACTCAAAATCAGACTAATGTTTCTTTACAAGCAATGGAGACTGTGCTTTCCATGCCTTTAGGTATTCTCAATTCAATTCCTATGTCTCAAAATATGAACCAGTTGATAGTTCAAGAACAAAGAAATAATGCTACTGAACACCCTGTGAAAACATTGCAGACTTTGACAACTCACTCCCAATGCCTTCCTCAAGTAAATGCACAGTCGATCTATCAGAAAAATGTTATTCCCCAGTCTGTGTACCAGCCTGTATTACAGAATACATCTCTACCTGGATTCCAGTCACTTCAGTGTAACTTGGCTCTCTCCACATATCAACCTGTTCAAGTGTTTTCAACTCCATCATCTCAGTACCAACAGAGTAGGATGTCCACCCCAAAATACATACCTCAGTTGGATACTAACATGACTACCTCAACATCTTACCCTTACAATAATCAGAGTCGGTCAAATCTTGATCTGCAGCCCACAGCAAGTGGTAGTCAGTTGACAATCGTTCAAGATGGAAGATCTTGTTCCCAGCCAATTCTTACAGACTTGAATATGAATACCATCCAACATCAGAACTCTGATATTTCAGGCATGCTTTCATGCATTGATCAAATATCGGCCAAAAATCCACTCCCGGCATTCCTAGAGCAAACTAAATGTTTGTCCCCAAATGTTCAAAATTACAGCAGAAATGGGTATACTCATCATTTAGGTTTACCAGTTCAGAGTGTGTCCAACCAGGGATCCCTGTACAATATGAATGCTGCTCATCTACAGACATCATCTTTGAGACAACACTACCCTACAAATCTTCCACAGCCCCAGGGGACTAGTGTGCTCCCCTCCCTGGCCCCATCTGTAGCTTCCATGCCAATGGTGAATAACTTCAGCATCCAATCAAACAAATCTTTGACTAATGATGTTACACACCCCAGTTCAAATTATCTGTCATCTGCAACAACCAGTTCAGGTTACCAGAGTCCAGGACTGCAAAGGCATAATCCCCAGTCCTGTTTACAAAGGCCACAAAGCAACACTCCAAGTTACTTTTCAGGCAGTGATGTGGGGTACCTGCAGAATGCCGAACCACAAATTACCATACAAAAAAGTCAACAGTCTCGTTCAAACCATCCCCTGAAGTTGATGCCAAAAACCCAAATGTTGGCCGTGAAGAAAGCAATCAGTATGTACTGGCCGGACTTTTCTAACTATCCAGAAGTGTGCACCTGTGAGAAGTTTGACATGGGAAATGAAATACACGTGGAGCAGATCTGGTTGCATATGAACCAGATGTACTACTTGCCACAGATACAAATTCTTGCCATTGGAACTGACGAATTCGTAGGTATCGTAAGGGATGAAAAGTATTATGTTAGTGTTGGGGAAATCATAATGCGTCTGCTTCCAAAACTTCAGAGAGAAGTGGAAAGTTACATTCCACAAAGCAAATGTGAGGTGGAGCTCATGACATTGGAAGAGCTGGCGTACCTTAAGCAGCGAGGATGCACCAAGTTTGATATTTTTGAGATGATTTCACTGGAAACCTTGAGAGAAATGTGCAGATTTTTATTGAACAAAAGCTCCAAACTCAGTTCGGAGTTGAGCAAGCTAGCAGAAGCTGCAACTGGTATTTACTATAAAAAGGTCTTGGAAAAGCACACAAGATGTTCCAAGTGTGGGGGAGCTATAAAATGCAGTGACATTCTAGATCGATATGAAGCCATTGATTGTCCTGTGGGAATTTCTTCCAAAGAGCAAAGATTGGCGCTTCTACAAAGGACCTATAGTGACAAAAAATTTGCACTAAGACAAAAAGAGGTGATAGAAAGTGCATTCAGTAAGAAAAAATCATCACCACAAAGTAGTACTAAAACAGGCAAGAAAAATATCAGTATTAAGGTTGGACGGTTGTTAGTGGGTGGAACTCAGTTCAACACCTTCAAGATCAATGACAAATGCTACATCTCCCTGAAAGAGTTGGTGGCTTTCAAAATCTCGACCTTGCAGGTGCTTCAGAACCGGTTAGCTAACTTGGAGTACAGACCTCGACCAGCCCCTTCTTGTGTTGAAAGGCATTTCATTCAAAACAACATCGGAGTTCACAACACCCTATGGCTTGACACTGTGATCGTTCGCTGCATGTGTTGTTTGGGGCAGCAGAAGACGCAGATGCCTCTACAGAAGCATTTCAAGTGTGGAGACTTTGAAGACTTGTGGGAGAAAGAGCTGGAAGGCACAGACGATTGTGATGTAAATGGTACCGTCTTTACGCTCAACCCCAGTACAATCACCATCTCCAATAGGAGGCTCTCACAGCGAAATAACAGTGCAGAGCCCCTCAAGACTGTGAAAAAAAATTCAGTGGGACCCTCCATGTCGACTGAAGGAGAAACGCTGATCACAATGTGTTCATGTAAAAATCTTGCCAAGAAACCCTTGACAATACAGATGAGAAATTTGACATCTCATTTAAAAACATCAACTGGGTCTGTATTATTTACAACCAAACCTGGATATAGAGAATACACTAATAGCCCAAAACCTAGAAGAAACAGAGTTTCAATTTCACCTTGGAAGACTCAGAAAGTGTTGAAAGATGTCAATCTGGATAGCACTTCATTGGATAGAAGTCTGGATAGTCAGCCTATGGCACTTGGCAGTTTGAACACAGGAATAGAACAAGATGCACAAGCGGATATGACGGAGGAATCCATTCTTGAAATAGCTGCACGAGAAGCAATGCTTATGCCAGAGGACTTGAACGAGGACTCAGATGGAATAGAGTATCCTAGGTCAGTGGATTCTGTGATTCAAGCCATAGGAATGGGAGACGAACTTCCTTCTGAAGATTTTGTAATGCAGGAGATTGAGAAAGGAGGACTTAATCTTTTCGATGGAGTTCTTAGTGCTAGTATTTGTGGGGACTCCAAGAATCAGTTTGAGGATAGTGACAAAGTAACAGTCAAGACACCTCAAAAAGTAGCCTCACCAAGAAAATCTGAACCACCCAATCAGAGAAATCCATCAAAGTCGAGCAATGAAGAGACGTCAGTAATGCCAAGAAGGACAGAAAGTAGGACAAAGAAAGTTCCTAAGCGGTTTGAAGAATTTTTAGTGGAAACTGACAAAAAAGTGTTACAGAGCAAGAAGGACTCAAAGAAAGAAGATGGTCTGTGTACAACAATCAAGCATGATGATATAGGGGCCAAAAAGAAGCTGAAAAATGTGAAAAAGGTGCAGATTCTGCGTGCACCCGAGTTCAGGGAAAAAATCAAAAATGGTGAATTGGATGGAAGACTCCTTCAAGTTATTAGACATTCAGATCTAGACGGAATTACGGAAATGGTGCCAAGGAACCCAGAAGAGGCCGCCTCTGTCAGTCCAATTGCTGACACCGAAACTAATCAAGCTGAGGTCAGCGAGAAAGTCGAGGAGTGTGAAAAAAGTCAGAGTTCAGTTTCCTCAGCAACTTCTTGTGACAATACTACTAGTGGGATTGTCACCCCAAGTGCTGGAGAAAGTGTCTGTGTCTCAGAGCCATCAGAACTTATAAATTCGAAAGAACAAGAAGAAAAGTCATCTGAAGTGATAAACGAAAACAACATTGAAATTCTGTGTTCTCCAATAAAAAACATGGACAGTGCTAGCTGCTCTGCTAGTCCAAACACCAGTACTTCATCCCTTTCAGAGGAATTGAGGACCTCAAGAATTAAAAGAGTTTATGACAAGGTTGCAGCTTTAGAATCATCTCAGGACGAGTATAGGATCCTTCACATGTTGGCAACAGTGGCTGAAGTTGTGACTGAGTCAAAGGACGAACAAACTAAACATGATGTTACAGTGTCATGTGACCAGCAAGAGAGTGAGAACGTTATTAGTGCTAAAGACACGGAAAATAGTGCTAAGAGTGATGTATCCACAAACAATGTGAAAAGTGGTGGTGATTCATCGGATGAAGTATCTACGGAAAGGCAAAATTTGGACACCAGTGAAACAATCCATTCAGTGAAGCATGTGACTGAAAGTGCATTGTTAAATGCAGACAAAGACATAAGTGACAGAGACATCCAATCGAATGATAGATCAGAAATAACCAATCAAACATCAGAAGTGAATGGAACAGAGTTAACCAATGAAAAAGTAGCATTAGAGCCTATAGAAGATGAGAGTGTTGTGAAAGACGATGTGCCAGTATTATATTCTCCGTTGTTGTTCGATGATGAGGCCTTCTCGGATCACGATGACGAAACATTGATGGAAACTCAGGTGAAACTGTCTCCAAAAAAAGATAAAGAATCTGAATTGCAAGAGAGGTTGTCAAAATTTGTTGGTGCAGTAAATAGATATGTGGATGTCACCGAGTTCCAGAGAGAGCCGGGTATTGCCACCAGCAGGGTGCGATTTATACAGGGAGCAGAGGAAGCTTTTCCAGGTGAGTGTTGATATTTGTCATTGTGTCTACAAAGGTTCAAATATGCATCTTTGATGAGTCATATTTATGGGGTTTTTTTCCTTTTAAACTTGAATATTAGTTTATAATAACAGATAATACATGAACCAATTTTTCCTTTTCAGTTGAACTTTGGATGGAATATAAGTGATGGAATATCCATCCATAACTCTTCCATAATAACAGTCTTACACTTGTTAGCCATCTCACCATCCTATCTTACACCACTGAATGCAATTAAATGAATTTCTCAAAAAATTTTCATTGCCTATTGTCATCTATTTCATTTTTCGACTTGACAAATATTTTGGGTTAATATCTCATACCTTAAGCAAAACATGGACTTTGCCTTTGCACCAAAGTGCATGGGTACCCCTTTCTTAGTTGCAACTCCTAACCCTCTGAATTAAACTACATGTAGTACTTTTGCCGTGCTAACAGTACACCTGCTGTTTTATCTCGTTACAGGTCTCTATGGTGATGACGGACTCCAGAGAAGGAAAACATTTGCCGTTTTGTTGAATCGTATGTTGTATCACCAGGATGAACTTACAAAACAGGTCAGTCTTGTCATTGATTTAAAACTTGATTCATTTGTGTGTGGCAAATTGTGATGTAGTCTGTTGCAAGTCAGCAGACATCACAAAAAAAACGAACACCTGCATTTTGTTTGTGGCTAATTATAAGTTTGCAAAATAACACTTTTATATTTGATGCATCTGTACATGTAAGAGTGTTTCAAACTGCAGTTCTTTTCCATAAAAGTCAGCAAATTTATACAAATGACTGGATAAGAGATTTTTTTTAAAACAAAGAATGATTATGTTATTGTATCTTCAAAGAAATTTAACAAAAACAAAAATCCAAATAAACAATCATTTTTCTCATGTTCTCATTGGTCTATTCTGATGATATGTACTTTATTCAAAAATATCCATAAAGATCATTTACGGTAATAAGAATTAAAATCAGAGGAACATGATGAGTGAAATGATTGCAAATGCTATAAGCTAACCATTCATGTAAGATGGAAATTTGATACTTTTAAACAACGTCTGATTTAACATAAATATCATTGTAAATATTCAGAATATCTCGTGAAATTATGCATTTATTTCAGGTTCAGCAAGATGATGAAAGCAGTTTCTCTAAAAGTCTCTCATCAGTAGGCAGTGCTGTCAAAAGTGGGAAAAGTTGTTCTGGAATAAAGAGTGCCTCTAAAACTAGCTCCCAGAAGAGTAGTAAAAGTAGTTCTAGGAGACGGGTTCCCTCGCGAGACAGTTCATTTGAGAAGACTCCTTGTGCTAAGAAAAGAAAGCTCTGCTGGTTTGTAATTTTGAAAAGAATAATGCTTTACAGAAAATACACTGGGTTATTTTTGCCCCCATTTCAAAATTAAATTTTCCAATTAATATTTAACAGAGTATATGTTCAAGAGTTAATGTTGCCATCTTCTTTTATTTTGATTTGTTTTTAAGTTTTGCCACATTCAGTGAGAGCAAATTTAAGGGACAACAATTACATAGACAAAAAAAAAGTTTTACTGAACTGATTACAGATATTTTTCAATAGTTTCATATTATTTGAAAACAAGTTCTGCTACAGATAAGAGAGATTTTTTAATCTTGTAGAATATTACATCCATCACAGCTGGAAAAGAAATGGTCAGAATTTGTGCAACTCCATCGCTTGCTAAAGAAACAGAGAAAACTTGTGAATTTATGTGCCAATCCTGTGACCTGCAAAAGAAGAGGAATAGAGAATCAGTGAATTCATATGCAACTACATCAACTGTAAAAGAAACAGATAAAATGTGAATTCACATGCAACTCCATCACTTGCCTAAGAAGTGTAAATTAAAGAAAATTTGTGAATTCATGTGCAGCTACATCACCTGCAAAGTAATTTTGAGTAATATTGAATTTGTGAAATCATGACCAATTCCATCAATGGCAAAAAACCCAGAGAATTTGTGCGAAACTCCATCACTTGCCAAAGAACGTATTTGAGAATTTGTGAATTTTTGTGCACCTACATCACTTAAGACTGAAGTGATGACAAAGTGTCCAAATAGGATCTACTATCCTACTGTGTTCATATACATAAAAACAATCTAAACACTCCTGTTATTTCTCACGTATGCCTTGTTATTGAATTGTTAAGTAGTGAATTAGCTCCCATTGGAAAATACTAGTCATTTTTTGATCTTCATCATGTTTTTATGTGTTCTCTAAATGGTTTTGTTTTCAAATTAATTTTTTGTGATTTATTCACATTGTTTTCTGTTTATATCGTGTTAGGTTGTTACTTCGAAAGACATAAAATGGCAAATTTAATAGTCGTAATTTAATAAACTATGTGTTCGATGGAAAAAAATGTTTAACTTTAGGTAGTTTATATCTACATTTAGTTTAATTACCTAGTAATTACTATATTAAACTGGCAATACCATTAAAACACTGCCAAGAATGGGGTTGTATTTTAAAAAAAGAATTTTAACTTCTATTTTATGTTGTATATATTTTGGCATAAGCAAAATTGTTTTATTCTGTCTGTTAGTACCCACCAAGTTCAAATCAATGTATCAAATTTAAACTGCGTGTTGCATGCAATTTTTCTCTGTCTTAATAATTGGTTGTAAAACTGAGTGCCATTATTGACTTTCAGAATTAGATTACGTATTAAGTTGTACACTGATTATTCCAGGTATGTCATAGATAATCTGTCATTTTACTCATCACTCTGTTAAACATATATAAAATATATTTCCATTGGTTGAAATGTTTGAATTACATCCATAGGATGGAGTTTCCAAACTGTTGAATTTGATATTCCTTACAAAATGTGTTCCAGTTATACATGTACATGTTATTGTGTTTACATTTGATTTTGTTTACATTCATCTGAACGTTTCTATGCCCTCCTTAGAAGAAGGGAGTGCATATTGCTTTGCTGCTGTCGGTGGTTTGTCTGTCTGTCAGTCCACCCAAAGTTTCCATTCATTTTCTTCGCAGAGATTGAACTTACTGAAATGAAATCTGCTATTCAGATTTATCATAAGAATATTTAGGGCAAATCCTGTTTTGGGTACAATCGAGCAATTTTTGACAGGGTTATGCCCCTTGACTTGAAAAAAACATTAGGCTATCTAAATTTAATTCCTTGGTTCTCAGGCCAATTTTCTCCAAAACAGATGCGGGAGAGCGGCATTTTATTTTTCATTTTATTGGCAATAAAGTAGATGAGGGAGGTATTTTTTTTTATTTTAATTTCCGAATTTTCTTTAACATAAAGATATTTTTTTTTAATCACAGATATACTTTCCATTTCTGGTCAAATTTCTGCTTTATCCATTGCTTAACAGCGTGTAAACATCGTAGGTAATGTCCTCGAATGTATTTTCAAACGAAGTAGCCAAAATCTCATTGTAAATGGCTACCGGAAGTGATATTTGAATACTAAACTACGAATCAAATGAGGTCGGAAAATTTTTTCCCGGATTGGTCTCCGCAATACCAACTTTTTATTTTATCAAAAATACAATAAAATCGGCAATGCGGCTACCTCAAAACAGATGCGCGCGGGCCTGAGAACCAAGATTTCAATTTTATATGGCCTTACAATTATTTGCAGTTTCGGATCATTTTCTTTGCAGAGGTTGCACATACTGAAATGAAATTTGGTACACAGATTTATCATAAGAATGTCTAGGTCTTTTTTTGTTTTGTCTATGATCTCGAATGTTTGACAGGGTTATGCTCCTTAGATTTGGAAAAATTCCAATACTGCTGGGTTGGGCATAAGTGTTTCACAAACATCTCTTGTTAATTTTCTTACAAAATATTGATAAAGATCAAGTAATAACTTTTACAGAAACAGTTTTTGCTATGATTTCAGTCTTTACATTCTGCAAATTCCCAGTTGTCAAAACTGGAAATTGAATATTTTCATTACTGTTTTAAAATTTTTTTTGCTAAAGACTAATTGGTATCCTTGAAAGACGTTGGGAGAAAATTATATTTATAAAGTCAATGCTAGTGGATAAAATATCTGAAATCAAGCAAGACCAATACTTTTTTCAACAAAAAAAAAATTGTGCTTTGATTTTTTTAAACAGCTTAGAAGATCAAATTCTCTAAAACCAAGTAAGATCCAAAAAATGTGTGCAGAGCTGTATAACGTATTTAATTTTAATTATTATAATTTTATCTAGTTATGAAAACGTGAAAATGATATATGGTGCCTAAAAGTCCTTATACTTCAAAAAAGATATTTGTTCCCATAAACCTCTAATGTGTATTTTAAGCATCTTTGCATTAAAAAAAATTAATTTAACTTTTCATAGAAATAAAAAAATTTTACTCCTATTTTCCTTTGCCTAAAAAGTTTTTTTTTTAAATTTTAGATAGTCTCTTGTTTTCTTTCTTGACTGCTAGAACTATATATATTGCTGGTTAACAAAATTGGACTTCGAAATTTCCAGAACTGACAGAATAAGATCTTGATAATTTTAATTTATCCTAAACTGTGAATCAGTAAAGCTAATTGGGATATTAATCTTTTTCTGTGCACCATGTTGAATTGAAGTTGTATATTTCTTTTAATAATTATATTGTTATCACAGCGTTCTCATTTTGAGTATGGGTAGAAGTATGTTATTCAGTAAATTTTATTTTTGAATGAGTTATTTTCTTTTGAAATGAATTTGCCCGTATTTTGATCTTGATTTTGAAATGTAGAATTATTTGTAAGCATGCTTCATAGGACTTTTTCTGTCTTTTTTTTTTTAAGTAAAAATAAATAAAAGACCGTTTTTAATGATCATTTTTCACTACTTTTACCATTTGCAATCAATGAAATGTCTATGCCCTTTTTTGTTTCAACATATGTGTGAACACTGTATTTTTTTTATTTCCACATTGGAAAGTATGTTTGTCATAAAAATATTATTGGTGCTTTGTTTTTTTATTACTGAATCTGTTTAGTTTTTTTGTAGCAGGTAGCTAACTTACTCAGTATTGCCTTAACAACATATTATTTGTAGAGTAAAAATACAAAAAACTGTATAAATAATGGTTTAAATTTTAATATAAACATCAACTATTCTTCAAAAATAAATGTTATATGACATTTGTATGTTTTAATATGTAAATGGGATGAAGATAATATGTGTCAGAGATACTTGTAGATTACATTGAGTACTGTAAACCAGCTTTTATTTGTGTGCGAGAAATTTTCGCTAGAGTCTCATCATTGGCGAATATTTCTTGCTGCAAACCAATCCTTAAAGTCTCTGTGTCTATTAACAACAGATTTTTAAAAAAAGGCTTGATCATAAAAATTAATCGTCACAAACTACTTTGCCCCTGGTAAATCGCGAATTAATTTGGTGTACAGTATGTAAATGAGGCCCATGGACTGTATTGCTCACATGATTCACCTTGGTCCTGTTGGTCTTCAGAGCAGTGACTCCATCCCACCAACCCCATGGCCTTCCTGTGAAAATTCTTTGAATCTGCACTACCTGAAGACGCTTGCATATAAATATCACTTATCATAACAATGCCACTATGAAGTTCAGATTATTAATATTTCCACCCTATATATTCATATGTAAATTTTTTTATTTTGAATTATGACCTCACCCTACTTACTCCTGGGACCATGACTTGAATACCATGTCAGGAAGCTTTCACACAAGTGTCATCTTTTTGGGGGCCTAAATGGTTGTTACGAAAAAGGGTTTAGAATTAAAACCTGTACGACACTTGAGTATTAATATGAGTAAAGGCCCTTCTGTTCTTCAAAGTTTTTAGCTCACCTGAGTTGAAAGCAAAATTGATCTTTTCTGATCACATTTATCTGTCAGCTAAATGTACATCTATCTGTCTATAAACTTATCACATTTTCAACAGAACCACTAGGCCGATTTTAACTAGACTTGCCACAAATGTTTCTTTGTAAAAGGGAATTCATGTTCAATTGAAGGGTCACACAAAAATGTTTAGAAAAAATCTGGAAAGAACAGTAAAGCCATGCTTAGTCATATTGATATGGAAGCATCTAAAGGTAGAGTGGATTTAAATATGTTCAAATCATTAACCCCCACCCCCAGGGGAAGGGTGGGGCCAATAATGAACGATGAAAGTTTTGTATAGGAAAAAATCTCAAAAATAGCAAAGCCATGTTTTGTCATATTGATATGGAAGCATCTTCAGGTAGTGTATATTCAAATGATGACCCCTGGGGATAGAGTGAGGTTACAATATTAATGGGCAAACAAAGTTTTACATAGAAATATACACACTCTACCAAAAAAATCTTTCTCTAGGACAGCAAAGCCATTATTAGCCTCTAGGTTAATCATGTAATCTATCTGTTTTTGTCCACTGGTGTGCATCATCGTCAGCTTCTTTTTAGGAACCTTTCATCCAGTTGTGGCATATGGCATCAATGAGTGAAGGGGAATTAAACTTGTCCCTCTACTAGGGCTGAGGGGTGGGGCTAAAAGCATCAAAATTAATGGAATCATTAAAAATTTTCTTTATTCTATCCCAGATATCAAGCATTAAAACTGTTCGCCTGATTATGATAAGCATTGAGCCCTCTTCCAATACACTGTATTTCATTACCACAGGGTCGGGGTTCTGGTGTCAAGGTGAGATTCTGTTGAATATATGTACTGATAGTAAATTGCATCATTTACACAAGATGTGTTTGTGAAACACTGATGCCTCCGTATGGCAGTTTAATGGCAAGGGTTGAATTATCCCAAATTCATGTCAAAGTCCAAAGGTTAAGGTCAAAAGTGGTGGTACCCAAAGGAAGGTCTTGTAACAAGAAATACACCTGTGAAATATGAAAGTCCAATCTGATTAAAATTAGATCCTTTGATCCGCTCACATAGATCGCTACACAAGGATCTGAAGAAACCCCATTCAGGGTCATCTTCTGGTGACCTTTCTAATAAAAATATTCATGAAAATTTTGACCAATCAGAGAGGTTGTACTAAAGGGACATTCGGGTAAACAAAATTAGAAGTGAAAATAGCTGCGGAGAAGATTTTATTGTTTCGTACAAAACAAAGAGCTAAAAAACAAGACAAAAGGAAGTACTTATTATATTACTGTACAGAAAAGACTGTGGTCCTTCTTTTGACAGGCTACAGAAACTAGGTCATGATTTTTCCATTCGTGTATCATCAGGGCCTTTTCCCTCTGTAACTGAATTCCGAGATACTTTCCAATTCTCCTACGTAAACATTAGATTGGATAATTCAAAGGTCACAAGGAGATGACCCCGAATGGGGTTTCTTCAGATCCTTGTGTAGCGATCTATGTGAGCGGATCAAAGGATCTGATTTTAATCAGATTGTATGAAAGTCCTATTTCTAACTGTTCAAGAGTTATGATCAAGGTTAATGTTTTTAAAAAGTGGGTCAAACTCATAGGTCAAGGTCAAAAATATTTATAAGGTCAAAAATATTTATACCAGCTGAAAGGTCTTGTCACAATGAATACACATATGAAGGATGAAAGCCATAACCCACCTACTCAGTAGTTAGGGGCTAGTTTGAAGTTGACAAAAGACAGAGAGACGATGCAAAAACAATATACCCCCGTGATCTTTCTATCAGGGGGCATAAAAAATATCTCCTGGTCCTAGTATTAAGCAAACAAAGTACATGTAAATGCATAGTAATGATGATATCTGTCTCTTCCCAAATTGTGAATTAAATGCCCCAGGGTTAGGGGTTCTGGTGTTAGGCTTTATTGGATTACATAGTGAAAATACAATTATTCTTAACATTTTCTCCTCCTCTCTGGTATGAAGGTAATGAACTGTGTGCATGGTTATAATGAGCAAGTGCACCTTTTACAAAAATGTAAATTTTATTGTCCCTGGGTTAGGA
Organism: Saccostrea cuccullata; assembly: GCF_032062105.1. NCBI lineage: Eukaryota > Metazoa > Mollusca > Bivalvia > Ostreida > Ostreidae > Saccostrea > Saccostrea cuccullata. Next base: position 224,925 of record NW_026932574.1, read on the forward strand.
ATTCTGCTTTTAGGGTGGGAATCTTGATTGTAAGATGCATTAATTCTTTGGATATCTTCTCCTTTGCCCCTTTGTCTTAAGGAAACAACCTAAATACAAAAAAAGCCTCTTCAAAAATTGTGAAATGTGTGAGCCCGGGGTCAGGGGGTTCCTGTTGGTTAGGCCGGGGCTCAACTGATTATATAGTGAACATGCATGATTTCTTTGAAAATCCCCTTCTCTGCCTCTGGGTATAAAGTAAACACAATCCTTACATCGGTAATATTGCATTGGAAGCATCCTCCGGTAAAAAAAATTTTTCAAATTATGACCCCCGTGGATAGGATGGGGGCCACGATGGGGAATCAAAGATTCACATAGTCACCTTAGTCATATTGGTATGGAAGAATCCCTGGGTAGTTTAGATTAAAATTTACCCCCCCCCCCCTCTTTTTTTTAGCCAGTTGTGCTCAGGTGAGCTATATGCCCCATTAACTTCCTTGATATTCATGCAGGTAGAAACTAGCCTATGAGAAACTTGATAAATATTAATATTGCAGTTTATAAAAAAATATTTTAAAATTATTTAAAAAAAAAAAAACAAACACAAAACAAGAGGCCCTTAGGCAACAACTCTCACCTGAGTAACTTTGGCTTGACACTACTTCAGCATGCTTTCACATAAGATTCAGCATTACAGGATCAGTGGTTCTTGAAAAGATTTTTAACGATTTTTCTAATAAAGTATTTCAATGCTAAAGTTTGATTCCCTATTGTGGCCCCGTCCTTCTCCTGAGGGTCATGATTTGAGCAATTTAGAATCTACACTACCCATCTATGCTTTCATTTAAAGTTCAGCTTTCATAGCCAAATGGTTCTTTAGAAGAAGATTTTAAAAGATTTTTCCTATATAACTTGAATTCCGTATAACTGTCCCGCCCTATCCATGGGGGTCGTGATTTGAAGAAATTGGATTCTACAGTACCCAAGGATGCGTCTACATAAGTTTCAGCTTTTCTGGCCCGGTAGTTCTTGAGAAAAGATCTTTCCTATATATTTCAATGTAAAACTTGGATTCCCTATTGTGGCCCTGCCGTACCCCGGGGGATCATTGTTTGAACAATTTAGATTCTACACTACCCAAGGATGCTTCCACGTATTAGGTCCAGCTTTTTGGGCCTAGTGCTTTTATACCGACCCCACCCATACTACCCATAGTCTTCAATCTAAGTCTCTGCACACAAACGAATTCTTGCGGAAGTTTAATTTGTGTCACCACCCTATTTTTGTCTTTTCTTGATTATCTCCCCTTGTCGGGAGGCTTTGTCCTTCATTTTAACAATTTAAACCGGTGCTTTGTGCCAACTTTTGTTGAAATTGGCCAATTTATAAGTGGCTCTTGAGAGGAATTAAGTTGAAAATGTGAAAAGTTTACAGACGGACGGATGATGGACAATGGGTGATCATGAAGAAAAGCTCACTAGAGCTTTCAGCTGAGGCAAGCTAAAAAATAAACACTAGATCTTCCTTGTGCATGTTTCGTGTACATGGTGTGGATTTTTATTTGGTTAAATAATGTCACTTCGTGTCTTGTTTGATCAGAAGTCTATTTCCTTATTAATTTAATAAGTTCATATGCTTCTCATGCAATTTACTACACCTAGAAATTTTTATTACTTGATATAAAAATGCGACAATCTGAAAATTTATATAAAATTGATCAGGACTTATCATTTGTCGCCATAATCCAATCGTAGTATAGGAGTAGTCTTTAAATTATTTTTTGAAAAAAATTATGAGCACTAGATATCCCATTAATTTTTATGTGATCTTAAACATGCATATTCTTTATATGAAGGTTTGCCAAAAAAAAATTTGCCGACTGGAATTCGGTAAACATATGTTGTAGCTATCACGTCTAGCAGAAAGTCTACGAGCTGGAATAAGTGAGAATGATTGTTTATAACGTATCCTTGAAGTGGATGTGTGGGTAGCAATTCCTTTCCTCTTACGCCTGTTTTTCGAAAAATAAACAAAAACCACGCTCAGAATGATTTTGTTATGACGCTTTGAAGATACCGCGTGTATGGATCTGTTTTTATTGAGTCATTACATTAAATGAAGGAGAAAGCTGATATCTATATTTATATATAGACACCCCGTGCGGGCCCCTGCTGCATTCTCTTTTACACATGCTGTTCGGCGATTTCTCTGATAAGTAAGTCCCACAGCGCCTCACTACAGGAGGGATCCTACATCATATTCCTAGTCAATCTGGCATCTTACAAGCGAGAGAATAATTACTTTACATTTATATCAAAGCCAGGGATAAGAGATAAACTTTGTTTATTAAGGGAATACCGTCTTTCTATTGAAGCGTGTTTTAATATTTATAAATACTTCTGAACCTTGAGGCGATCAACAAAATCACGCACGTTTTTTAAAAACGAATTTGGACAAAAAGGCAGCTCAAGTGCATATTTCAGGTGGACAGTAACAATGGCGCAAGTTGAACTTCCACGATTGACGGAGGGGTACCTCGGTCCCCAGGCCAAATTTTACCCCTACGGATTGACCACTCTATCCCACCCAGATCCTGTTATTCATTCGGACACTAACCAAGTGGAAATTGTCATAGGAACAACCGAGAAAACGAGATTCACCACCAAACTTTTAGGCGTGGATCCAAAGGGAGAGTGTAACCAATTTGTGCTTACGCAAATCCAGGGATCCGAGTACCATTTCACAATTGCTGTGCCTAGAACGGGATTCTTTAAATTTCAGATCTATGCTTTACCTAATTCTGAAGCTGGGCCAAACATGATCAATGTCTACAACTACCTGTTAAATATCCAGAAAGTGGACAGATATGTGGAATCGTTCCCAAAACAGTATCCTCTTTGGAAACAGGAAGGGTGCTACCTTTATGAACCGCTTATGCTTATGAAAGGTATTAAAGAACCGTCCGTTAAATTCCGGTTCTTGGTCCCGAAGGCCGTGGATGTTCAGCTCAAGGTTCACGAAGATTGGATCAAGATGGATCAAGTTGAACCGAATATATACGAGGCTTATGTAGACTTCAGTGTTGGCTACCCTGCTGGTGCCAAAGTCAAACTTAACGTCAAATCGGGACGGAGTCACAAATTTGACACTTTACTGGAATATACCATCTAAGTGTTTGATTAAACGTTTGTTGATATTTTTTTCTCAGTTCGCTCTTTCTTGCGATATTATTGTTGTTTGATATCTGTGCCATGTTTTGAAGACATTCGTAAACGTTTGATGCGTACTTTTCAAATTAAGAAAAAATGTTTCCATTAAGAGCTGAGCCTTTTGTTTTTGGAGATGACAAGAAATGAAATTCGTTTATTTTTAATGTGTCAGATACGTGTTTCATTCTTTATTATTTACAGTAGTATGCTATTGTGACCTCATCGCATACCTGTAATATGATTAATTCCTGCTTTTTCAGCATGGAAAAAAATATGCATATTTGATCGGTGAAGCCACAAATGTGTTTTTCTGTGTCTGGAGAAGAGGGGGGTATATCTTTTTTATTCAATCAAAGGGAAAACGCTTTTTTGAATGTAGCTTTTATATTGCAGGATTCCTCTTACATTTCGAAAAGTTTGAATATGGCGATGGCCGATTGACGTCCTTACCTCTTTGAAATCACAATATTTGACATGCAGTGTTAAACATTAAAGCCATGTAAAATTTCACTATTGCATACTCTGAAATTAAGTGTATATAATCATCTTATGCTGAAATATATGAAGATAATGAACAATATTCAAGCTCAAAAGCCCATTTAACAATACAAATCAGGAGCAGAGCGAACACGAACGGACCTCTAAAACGCCTTAAGTGGGATCAGGTGCCATGGAGGAATGAGCATCCCATGCCGACCGGTCACACCCGCTGTGTGCTCCTTGTCATGATCGGAAAATAACGGAAAAATCCGTCGACAATTCAGTGTGTAAATAGTGGACTAACAGTTAGTATGCAAAACGTCAGTCAGCATTTGACTCATTTTAAAGTTGTTTAACATGTGTTTAATATGAGTAATGAAATGCACATTGTTAATATCAGCTACCTGTTAAGCACGCGACGTGAGGCCATTTTGGAAAAATCTCCAAAACAACAGAGAAAGCACAAAAATTACTGCCAGATGATTTTGAAAACATAATAACCATAAATCTTAATAGACGTGTGTTTGGAATGCCAGTAAGCACTTTTTTATGTTGTTCGAGATAACTGCATTGCAGATGTTGTGGTCCTTGTTAAGAGTACAAACTGAAGCTGCAATACTCAAAGTTGTTTTTTTTCCACAGGCACCTAATGTTACTTACTTTTCTTTTAATAAAAAGATATACCCCTTTACCTAATGATACACAGCACCTAACGTTACTTATTTTTCTTTTAATAAAAAAAACATACCCCCTATTATTAGGTAGGGGTATATATTATTGTATTAAAATAAAAATAAAAAATAAGTATAAGTAATTTCAGATGTCTGTGGGGAAATCCTAAAACCTGTTTAGGAATATTAAGAAATTAAATGATAAATGTAGAATACAACTTTTTTTATTTTACTGTATAAAGTTGTAAAGCCACACACATTTCCTACATGTAATCAGTATAGTAATAAGGATCTTTACGAAGTATGAGGTTTTAGAGTTTTCCAATTATTCTTCCACTAGAATGCTCCTTAACCAACCGTTGTTGTTTTTTGCAACAACAACAACAACAAAAAACAAGATATGTTTTTGTAACACTGATGCACCCGTATGGCAACATATCGAAGATTAAACTTTCCTTAAATGCAAATTTAATATATGTGGTAGCCAAAGTAAGGTATTCTCACTGGAAATACAATTGTTAAATATGAAAGTAGGCCAAGGTTAAAGTTTTTTTTTCATAATTACAGAAATCTCCAAGGTCAAAAGGTCAAGGTAATTGGTATCCGATGAAAGGTCTTGCCAAAAATAATACATGCGTGAAGTATGGAAGCCCTAGCCCTAACCCTTCAAAAGTTAGGGGCAAGATTAAAAATTTCACAAAGTAGGTCAAACTCCTAGGTCGAGGTCAAAGGGTAAAACTTTTTGATATCAAATGAAAGGTCTTGTCACAAGGATTAAATGTGAAAGGTATGAAAGCACTAGTCCTAACCCTTCAAAAGTTATGACCAAGGTTTGCTTTTTAAAAGTAAGTCAACTCCAACGTCAAGGTCAAAGGGTCAAAATTCTTGGTATCCAATAAAGGATCTTCTCACAAGGATTACATATGTGAAGTATGAAAGCAATAGCTCTTAGTATTCAAGAGTTATGGCCAAGGTAAAAGTTTTTTCATAAGTACTGAAATCCCCAAGGTCAAGGTCAAAAGGTCAAGATAATTAGAATTCAATAAAGGTCTTGGCACAAAGAATACATTTGTGAAGTATGGAAGCCCTAGCCCTAACCCTTCAAAAGTTATGGCCAAGATAAAAATTTTAAAAAGTAGGTCTGACTCCAAGGTCAAGGTTCTTGATATCAAATGAAAGGGCTTGTCACAAGGATTAAATATGAAAAGTATGAAAACACTAGCCCTAACCCTTTAAAAGTTATGACCAAGGTTTGCTTTTTTAAAGTAGGTCAAACTCCAAGGTCAAATGTAAAAGGGTCAAAATTCTTGGTATCTAATGAAGGGTCTTCTCACAAGGATTACATATGTGAAGTATGAAAGCACTAGCCGTTACTGTTAAAAAGTCATGGCCAAGGTTAAAGTTTTTTCATAAGTACGGAAATCTCCAAGGTCAAGGTGAAAGTTGTTGGTATCCAACGAATGGTCTTTCCACAAAGAATACAAATAATAAGTATAATAGTCCTGGTATCTACTGTTCAAAAGATATGGCCAAAGTTTGATAAAGTTAAAGTTAAAGTTAAAAGTTTGAAATCTTTGTGTAAAAGTGGGTCAAACTTCAAGGTCAAGGTCAAAAGGTCAAATTTGATAGTACCCATAGAAAGGTCTTGTCACAATGAATAAACATGTGAAATTTGAAAGTCATAGCTAGACTAAATCAAAGGTTATGTGCAAGATTAAAGTTTTTGCGGACAAACAGACAGACAGAGAGACAAACGGACGGACACGACAAAAACTATATACCCCCGAAACTTCGTTTACGGGGGCATAAAAAGACTTATTATGAAAAATTTGGGGTTTGCTTAATTCTTTTATCCACTGAATGTTTGGCATATAGTGCATGATTCGAATGCAACAAATTCCAAGAAACTGATATTGAATAGTGCATTCAGTGCAGCTAAGCAGCTTTTAGTCCTACAATCAATGACAATGTCAATATAAAGCGTTGTGATATTTAGAAAATGAATATCATTAGAGCGCATATTATACATTTTGGTGGATCAGAATCTATTTTCAGGATGAGAGGACAGATAAAAACTTTAACGAGGTCCTCTGTTGGCCTATTCAAGTTTGCCTTGATCCAACTAATAAATAATATACGATACATCATATGAATAATTCCCGATAACTGTGGAATCATTAAATTGGGAGGGGGCAATTTTTGTCGATTGTGTCACTGAATTTTGCAGGTTCATGGGGTCGTAATTTCGTGAATTATCTTCTACCAAAAGTGAAATTGACTTTGAAACCCTATTAATTGTACTCGTATTAATTAGTTCATTGAGGATGCTAATTCGTACGTGAGATGTATCAACGAAAAAAGAATTACCACGAAATCTATGATTCCACAGTAATCGGTGTAAATTGACTAATCACCTTTTTGCTATGTGTTAGTCAAGTGAGCTAATTCCCGGTTATCCTTAAAACTATTCCATTCTATTTTTATCGTCTGCGGACGGAAAAGTTTTGATGCGGAGGTTACGAAATTAAAAACAAACAAATTAATATTGACAAATACAAATCTTTGAAACACATTTAACTCTTTTAGGATCAGTATCTATATAGTTCTCCATTTATTCAAGAGTTGTGCCAAAAAAATTGTGTTAATACTTTACACAATATAAATAAATTTTAATACTTTAACTTAGTTTCAATGTAAGAAGAATTTTCAAAGGATGATGGGAAATGCTAGGATTGTGCTTAAAACATTTTTTTTTTAATTTTTATTTGTGTTTTTTTTTTCGGATAGAAAGATGCATATGGGTTTAATTTCGAATAAAGGGGGCGCGCCGAGCAAAGAAAAAAAACTTGGAATAATCTGATCCTATAGATTTTATCTTTGAATTGATTTCCTTGCGAAGTCAAGTGAGCTAATCAAAAAGTCAACGCGTTGTACAGGCACATAGTATTGCCGGTGGGGGGGGGGGGGGGGGGGGGCTGTATTTCGAATGTGGCCTTTTACTGTTGAAAATGTTCATTGAAAGGTTGGTAACATATTGTCACTTTAATTCAAACAAAGTTTTATTATGAATCAAACATAAAAGGATATTTGACAACAGCAAACTCTCCTCTCCGTTGACCGGATTATTGTTACCCCATGCATTGGCAAAGCTATATACTTCCCTAGCTTTCAGCTCTTTGATTATATCGCTCTTTCACCCAAACAAGGAAGAAGAAAAGGAACCAATACAATACAAAAAAATGGGGTTACAAAGATTTCATCATGTTTTTTACATCTCCATTTCAAGACCAATCATGAAATTGTTGAGTGCATATTCTCTCAAACACTATATAAAAAAGGGACAAAATATGTTTAAAATGCTATTCTTTTTAGTTATCTAAAATTTTATAATCTGTTTGTTTAGTGTGAAATCCATGGTTGTTGGCAGAGTTTTGAAAATATTTTCCAGTCTGGGACATATCGGAGTCAACGGTAGATAATGGGACATAAATTCTACCTATTTGATTAGATTTTACATTAAATTTGCCATGATTTCCATTAAAATATATAAATTTGGGCTTTAGGCCAGAGAGTTACTATTATTTTTTTTTTAGAGAACATATGACTTTTTACGATTTATTGAATGCATATAATATACATAAAAACGCCAATACAATGTATGTGTAATATGTGTAATTTCTATTTCACCCCCCCCCCCCACAATAAAATCAAATTTTCTACAGCTTTTTTTTTTAAAAGGAACGAATACAGCTTTCGCGTATTGCAAATAGCGAGAAAGCCAGTGGCAATTTTGATCGGGTTCGTCAATCCAATTATTTTGTTCTGAAAATGTCACTTCGTCAGTTCGTGTTGTTATCGAGACGATGGCCAAGAAATCCGATTTTCAGCTATATTTATAAAGTAACCTAGCCAAGGAATAACGTTTTGTGAACCTTAAGGTACCAGAAGAACCAATCTTTACGACAAATTTGGAAAATGTCGAGGACAAGGACTAAAGAATACGATTGTCTGATTATTTACGATCATGCAAGATCACGTTTAGCTTCAACTGAGGAAACTGAACTATCATTGAATGTTGTTAAGAGGGCCGATGAACATCTGACAAGATGGGGATACGATAAAAATAATTACTATGACAGAGACTGCATTCCTGGAAGAAATGTTTTCAGTGAACTTTTCAGAGTAGTTGATTCCTCTCAATTTGTTTTGTTGATTTTAACTGAAGGTTTCTTGAAAAACTGTTGGGTGCGTTATTGTCAGATGGCTGCCTTTAAAAAACTCATCGACGAATCTATACGCCCTGAGTGTGTAGCATCCCACCGTGTTATTCCAGTATCAGTAAATGTACCAGAGGACAGAATTCCTCAAGAATTAAGGCAGCTCACCTGTATCTATTTTGTGAACGATTGGGAGAGTAATGAACAAGAATGGTTGAAGTTAAAGAGGGCCCTAGATGGACCTTCAACACAGGAGACTTCACAACCTAATGGTGAACTTATAGTACCTTCAATTTCCCAGCATATGACACAAGGCATGAGAGAATCTTCTGAAAATACAAACATATCTGCAGCAGCAAGTAGATCAAATGGAACAGTTGGGACCACCCCATGTGGCAGCAGACCCTCATTAAATTCTCGCCAGTTAGCAAGAGTTACTCCAAGTAGTGGAAGCACTGCATCTTTATCTGACAATGGCAGCAGTCAAAATAGATCTCAGTCAGCTACCAATGGAAATCCATTTTCCCCTACAGATAGCATTGATAGCAATCTTTTATTTGAATCACCATTAGGAGGACATTCAGATTCTTCAGCACAAAGAACAACAACGACATCTGAAACAAGGTTACCTCAAATGGACAGGAGTGTACAGCAACATGTGCCACCAATGCAGCAACCATACCCAAATCAATCAAGTAACATAATGCATATACTCAAATTGAAAAATGATTTATTGATACTCAATCTCTTTTCTTTTGATATATGGATCATATAGGAAAACATAGGTAATGTTACAAATATTATGACATTTAGCGTGTTTAGCAAACACAAATATTTTTTTAAATTTCAGATTCAGGTGAAGACTATGTCACACTAACTGTGTCCAGATCTCTGTCTTTAGAGCAACAAGTAGAAGCTATTAGAGCCAGACTGAGTGAGACAAACCATCCCATCACTCACACCAGCAGTTACATGGCCAGTGGTAATGTTCTGAATGAAATTTACACTTGTAATACCGTAGGTTACCTGTCATGCAGGGATTAATCTAGGCTTTTTGGGGAAACTACCCAAATAGGGAAAATCAGCGGGGTCTGGGAACCACTCAAGTGAGTGCAGGGCAGGCCCTGCTTGGGGGCCAATTGAATTTCAGCATTTTTATAACCATTTAAAGTGCATAAAGTAACGAAGTTAAACCATATTTCTCATATACTAAAATTTTTTTACTTAAAAATGAATTTTTCAGTTTTTATGACGGAAAAAAAAATTTGAGATTTTTATTATTGTAAGGGAATATTTTACTCATCAAAAGAGGAAAATAAGATCTTCAGGGGAAATTTTCTCTAAGGGGAAAAATGTTAAATATTGGTAGTAGATATTCCCTAGATTAATTCCTGTCGTGAATGAAAATTTGAGTAAAATCAGAAGGAGCCTTTCAAGTTAAAATTTCACCGTCACATTCTGTATTGCTATGTAGTACATGTATACTGTAGATATGCAAGGAATTAATTATCAATAGATATAAGGTTAATGAGAAAAGATGTTCAGTTCATTATTTAATATTTACATTTCTAAATATTTTCCCTATTTTGTAACAAAAGACTTTGGTAAATATTTTTTGAGAAGAGGAAATTATTCTTTTTTGATACCGGTATTCTTTGCAAGGTGATGGACGACATATATACATGCAGGCAGTGCTAGCTGTTCAATTTTTTAAAATGATTATTCATAATAAAATATTATTTAAATTTAAAAAATACATGTATGTTAGGTTTATCAATCTTAAAAAAAATCGGTTATCACCGATGAAAACCAGTGTACCGTGACAAAACTTAAAAACAATAAATCTGTATTTTGCAGCATGTGTTTTGTGTAATCAGCTTCTTTTTGTGACCATTATCAATTTTTAACAACAGTTACTGGTATAAAAAATCACAAAACATGGGCAAAATGACCATTGAGGGAGAGCCGTTGGAATGTTGATATCTGGATCATCCTTACCACACGTTTTATTCACTTTTATTTTATTGTTTATTTGTCCTTGATATTACTTTTAAAAATTAACAGAAGTATAAAAATCCATTTAAACACATTTTTCTATAGTTTTGCATCATTTTTTATCGTCAAATTGGACAAAATTTAATCAAACCAGAAGTGATCTAGATCTTCATCTGAAGCCAATGTTTTGCGTCAAATCCAGCTTAAAATATTGTCATACATGATCCTAAACCACTTCAGAAACATTTCAATCAGCGCCTTCAGTGGTGTAAAAATGGCACCAAATTGATGCTCATAGCAGTCTAATATCATATCAAACAGTCTGAATCATCCATAAAGAGGTACACTTATGTACGAGATGCTTAAGGAGGGTCTAAATGTTGACCAAAAAGCATTTGTTTGATACACTGGCCTGCCAAATCCCCGGATCTGAATCCCATTGAACATATGGGACTTTTAAAAGGAATGTCAACCCCCCCCCCCCTTCCTACACAATTTCAACAGTTTAGAAAGATCCATGCAGTACATGTTGCAGCAGATATGTCCACCCTCCTATTCAAAGGGTACATGGTATCCATGAGAAAAGGATGTATTGCAATAATAGAGGGAGTGAATGTCTTATTCTATAGCGATTATTTTATGTAAATTTTCATTTTGAGGCTACATCATGTCCTTGACATTTTGCTTGAAAGTCTGACGAGATACTTACATGTAATTTTTGCAACATCCAACTGAAATATGCATCATTAACCATGAATTATAGAAATTATTTATTGTATGCATTTGTTCTTTATAACTTAAAAAATTGTTAGGTGAACACTTAGGAGTTTGGTTCAGTGTATACATATACAGCAATAGATTTTGTCAACTCACAATTTATGTTGTAGATACAAGTATGGATGGCCCTCCTCCTAATCAAAACTTACATCAAAATGGAGAAGAAACTAGTTTGAAAGAAATGGCACTGCAGTTTCCAGGGTATGTGTAATACTGTGACTTTTTTTCAATTACTTTATTGTTACCAATGCTGAATTTGTTATGCCCCGCCATAAATATGGCCGGGGCATATAGTGTTTGTCATGTCCGTCTTCCGTCATTCTGTCATTCCGGACCTTTCCTTTGACCTTGACGTCACTTTTCTTAAATTAGTGTTTAGCTCAGTTTTAAACATACCATTCAAGATGGTGTTATCAAACTTCAAATGTTGATACAAACTTGCACCGATGATGCATCTCGGGATAAACACTAACAGACTTGCTTCGGATGCTGGATCTGACCTACATTTTCCAGATGAGTGACCAGGTTAAAGTTTTTGGAGCAGGTCCATTTCCAAGTAACTATAAGCCCTACCCAAACCAAACTTGCACGGATGATGCATCTAGGGATGAACACTATCAGACTTGCTGAGGATGCTGGATCTGACCTACATTTTCCAGATGAGTGACCAGGTTAAAATTTTTGGAGCAGGTCCATTCCCAAGTAACTATAAGCCCTACCTGAACCAAACTTGCATGGATGATGCATCTAGGGATGGACACTACCAGACTTACTTTGGATGCTGGATCTGACCTATATTTTCATGCCCAAGTAACTATAAGTCCTATCTGAACCAAACTTTCATGGATGATGCATCTAGGGATGGACACTACCAGACTTGCTTCGGATGCTGGATCTGACCTACATTTTCATTCCCAAGTAACTATAATTCCTACCTGAACCAAACTTGCATGGATGATGCATCTAGGGATGGACACTACCAGACTTACTTCGGATGCTGGATCTGACCTATATTTTCATGCCCAAGTAACTATAAGTCCTATCTGAACCAAACTTTCATGGATGATGCATCTAGGGATGGACACTACCAGACTTGCTTCGGATGCTGGATCTGACCTTTGTTTTCATTCCCAAATAACTATAAGCCCTGCTTGAACCAAACTTTCATGGATGATGCATCTAGGGATGGACACTACCAGACTTGCTTCGGATGCTGGATCTGACCTATATTTTCATTCCCAAGTAACTATAAGTCCTACCTGAACCAAACTTGCATGGATGATGCATCTAGGGATGGACACCACCAGACTTGCTTCGGATGCTTGATCTGACCTATATTTTCCAAACAAGCAATTCAGCTGCATCACTATTCTAGATATTCTGATCAAATTTTATACACATACAAATTTTCATGTTGCTTTACTAATATATCCTCAGCGGGGCATTCATGTCCTATGGACATATTTCTAGTTTAATACATGTTCATGTATCTTCAATGTTTCATAGGGGACTACCTTCCCGTTTGAATTCTACTGATGTAGAACCAGATGCTCAATGTTCCACAGTCAGCCCTGCTGTAGCAACAGTTACTCCATTCAAACGCAGTTCACAGAGTATGTTTTCCTTGAACAGTCATTCCAGCACTAGTATGGTCAGTGACCCTGGGCCAGAGGAAAGAAGTCCAGTTAATGGGCCAGACGAAGAAAGTCCACTTAATGGGCCAGAGGCAGAATCTCTCAGTATTAGCTCATTTCTGGAAGATTCCACGGGCCAAGATGAGGAGTTTCCTAGCTCTGCCCCAGAAAATGAGAATGTCAACCCAGCTGTACAGAGGGAGGAATCTGTTACTACAGCGACACAGAGTGCTGAGGGGCCCACAACAGGTAGAGGGTTTTAAATTAAACTATATGCAGTAAAACTCGTTTAGTACGAACACGGATATAGTGAACTCACGGATATAGCGAAGTTTTTCTGGGTCCCCGGCAAAATTTCTAACAAATCTTTGTAAAATTTTACGGTTATAACGAACTCTGATATAACGAATTTACGGATATAGCAAACTGATTTTGAGTCCCGTTGAGGTTAAATATAATGAAATTTACATCTTTTATAACGAACCTTCAAAGATTATAAAAAAAATGATAATTAAACTTACTTTATTTCCTTTTAGCATTTGTAAATAAAATTCAATTCATAAGAAAACCTTAGTTAGCGAAGATATGTCTTGTAATATTTGCTTTACTAACATAGTTGGTAGTAATACATAAGAAAAACATGCATAGTGCGAATTCGCTATAATGGTTATACGAATTCGTTATACGGATATAACGAATTACGGATGTAGCGAATTAAATTCACAGGTCCCCAGGACTTCACTATAACCGTGTTTTACTGTATAGTGAAAGAATTTTTTTCACAAGTTCGAGAGATATAAATAATAATTTATGAAATTTTTGTTCGAATTTATGCAACCCTGTCAAAAACTGTTCCTTGCAAAAGTGCCATTATCCAACTTTCATTTTACAGATTCATCATTCTGCACATATTTTGTCATTACATTTACTGGTATAAAGAAATAAAATGGGCAATACTGATTCTGTATGTGTAATTTTTAGTGCACTTTAATAATATAAATAAAATTTTTCGAAGCTGTCTTTCCTTGGTAGCCTTGAATTATAAAATAGGTCTCGTTATATATTAGTAAACATCTGTTCTTTCGCCATACAGTTTTTTTTCTTATTTCTTTTTCAGCAGAGAGAGAGGGACGGCCTTCAATGTTTGCTCAGTTCATTCATTTCTCTCTCCATGCTTTATTTCAACCAGACAGACCATTCGAACCATTATAGTAATCTAAATCATCCCACACAAAGATTGGCAAAAAACATATGACAGTATTTTAGGAATATTACTTTACTGGCCCAAAATTTTGTTAATTCTGTGGATACTTTCTATAATTTATTCATAACTGTATTGGATAAGAATTTAATTGTGTTATGTGAAACATTTCCAGTGGGAAAAAACAGATTCAGAATATTTTCTTTGAACTGCAAATCCTTGAAAAAAATGCATATTTTTTATCAAGTGTCTAAGTGCCAATCTGCTACATACATGTAGTATATTGTTACATGAGACGCTTTTTTACTGTTACCTAAGGTTATAATAAAATGACAATCTTTTAAAACTGTTATAGCTTATAGATATTAATACTTTCCTCATTTTGTTGTAAGGGGCACAAACCCAAAGAGATTGTGAAGAAAATAGTTTTTAATGAACATATTTCTTTAAACAAATAAATTGTTTGCTTGTTTCTTGGTGTTAACTTAATGTGCACAATATGTTGTATACTGTTATTTAAAATCTAGTGGTAATGAGTGGCTTTTATAACATTTTCTTTCGGATGAAATGAAAGCTCGGTCATCTATCTAGAAAAATAAAATACCCGGTAGCTGGATTATAATTTACTGTATGTATGTTTTGGATTTTGTATGTACCAAAACATGTGAGCTTTGATATAACTTTTCTGATGCTGGTCATCAGATTGACTGTGATTTAATTGTTATATTCATCTTTTTTCCTGAATGATAGAAGAATAAATGTAAGTTAGAATGATCATGTTAAAGTATTTTTAGCTCACCTGAGCCGAAGGCCCAAGTGAGCTTTTGTGATCACATTTTGTCCGGCGTCCGTCCGTCCGTCTAGCTGTCTGTCTGTCTGTAAACTTTTCACATTTTCGACTTCTTCTCAA